>NC_135212.1:1537500-1732500 GCF_052324685.1 Brachyhypopomus gauderio
GTAAGTTCTGCCAAGAAGAAGGGAATTGTGGGTAGTGACGCCATGTGTCCCTCTCATTGTTAAAACCACCTTAGGAATCCAGATCACACATGAAAATCACCACCAGGCAACTGAACTTCAGAAAGTCAGAAACCAAACAAGTGACAACTGAATTAGTTAGTGCTTCAGTTTTACAGTTCGTAATATAGCCAGCTGTCTGCCAATAAAGAGATGATGATGTGTGTGGCTGTGCAGATGAAAAAAGATGGAAATCTGGGGAATGAAAGTAAGGGTTGTGTACGCATGAATACACACACACACACACACACACACACACACACACACACACACACACACACACACACACACACACACACACACAGAGGCAGGCAGGATGAAAGTCATCTGGATGATGAGCTGGGTTAGGTCTGGGTGAGGAATGCAGAGCTGGCAATGGGACAGTGTGGAGAGAGAGAGAGAGAGAGAGAGAGAGAGAGAGAGAGAGAGAGAGAGAGAGGAGGGGGGGGGGTTACACGCATGCTAATTACTCTACATCAGGCCTGAGGGAGCAGTATTCAGAATGACTGCAGTCATAGATGTTCTAAAACAGGCAGCACGCTTTGATAACATTCTAAACATTCAGGCCCTCCGATACGGTGTTTCACCTGACAGTGACCTGGCCCTTGATACGGTGTTTCACCTGACAGTGACCTGGCCCTTGATACAGTGTTTCACCTGACAGTGACCTTGACCAAACTAAAATCATCGCCACATGATGAGCAAACAGTGCCACATATTTACCCTGGAGGTTTTAAGTAAATATTAGCCAACCTTTAATTAGGACTGTTCAAACTGCATAAGTGCTTTATGTTTTAAAAGATTTGGGATATAATCAAAATAAGAGGAAGTAACTATTATGACTGCCCCGCCTAAAATTATGATTCCGTTCTAAATTCAAACCGTCAGCATCATTGTCTGTAGTCAAGGTGATAGAACTTCAGGGTTTTTGTTTGTTTGTTTTATTTGAGGCAATATCAACCTCATAGTTCATTCTATTACCTCATAGTTCATTCTAGTACCTCATAGTTCATTCTATATATTTGTGAATATGAGGGCGGGAGAATACGAGCTGTAACTTGCTGTCTCAGTGTCGTAATGCCCAAGCAGATACGTCTGAGCAGTGCAGTGTGCCTTATCTGTTCAGAGGATGTGCCATACCTCACTTCACTAGAACTGTAACATCTGCCTGGGTGGGTGGAGGGTGGGGGCGTTACCCGCTCTTATATAATTAACTGTGGATTACACAGACTCCCATAAATCCATACACCCATAAATCTGTACTCCCATAAATTGGAGTAAGAAAATGTTCCTGTAGTCCGATGGGGGGTCTGGGCCAGAGGCATTCCAGACAGACCGCCTAAATCACAGCCCACAGACCTGCATGGGAATCAGATGAAGAAATTAAAAAACATAACAAATCTGCCAACCTCAGAGGGGATGTTATCAGCTCCCAGGGAGCTACAGCTGCACACACTACATCAGGATGCGTTTCCTTACCCAGAATTCCTCTGGTTAATTAACGTCAGAGCCATGGAGCTCTCCGATTGGTTGCCGAAGTTTGAGGGTGAAGACAGTGAGGGTGTGCAGCTCTGTCCAGTGAGTCACTGCAGGCCAGCAGGGTTTGGAGCCAGGGTCAGGCACAATGTACAAGGAACGATTTACTGATTACTGTTGCACGCTTGCACACACACACACACACACACACACACACACACACACACACACACACACACACACACACAAAAACATGCTCTTGGGTGGGCCGTCACATCAAATTCTTCACAGCATGAATTTGGCGATCCGCACGACCCTCGCCCTCACCCTGCCGCATAAAGAGAGTCTTAAACTAGCCGACAGCGCCAGCCGTATTCATGGTGACCTTTGACTCCGGGCCTCGCCCTTCGACCCAGCAGGAGCGGAAGCGCAGCCGCTTCAACAAACAGGCGTTTCTGTCTGGGCGGGCGATGCTTTTACAGCCCCACACACGCAGGCCGGCGCTCTGGACTGGGCCGAGAGCGGGAGGCACCAGCACAATGGCGCGTCTGCGCTCCCCGGGTTCCTGCCCAGGCACTGAGTGGCAGCTCAGGAAACACTTCATCCTTTATGAGCTGCAGCCGACCCAATTAAACCACAGTTGATGTGTTGAGCTGTCAAGAGCTTGATAACTGCTCCCAGAGCGTAAAAGGCTGACTAGCCTGGGCTGTCTGACTGTGCCATAGAGGAGATGGAGGGTCTGTGTAATCTCACGTCCTGCTACACAGGAGCGGGTCTGTGTCGGTAAGGTCGTGCGTGCGTCAGCGTGGGTCAATGTATGGCTCGTGCACGAGCATCTGTATCGTTGATTTAGGCAGAATTACATAATTAACAACTGTGATACAATACTGGCACTCACAAATGAACGCGTTTTCTTCTTAAGTAATCCACTAAATGGGTGGTTACGTGTCAGAATTTGACACCTCCAATATTGTCTAACGTTGCTCAGCATTTCACTGTACTGGATCGAATTGCACTGTGATGACTTAACGCAAGACTCCTGTAACCCGCAGGGCTCGGATTCTCAGGGGACGGGAAGGAAGTTATCGTTTATTTACAGATACATGTTTCTATAGATGTCAATTCAAAGTGAAAAGCAAGATATAAGACACAAGATGAAGTGCTTTTAACAATATTTAACAGTCACAAAACAGCAGTCTTTTCTTATAATTCTTATAAAGACATAATGTCAGTGTTCTCCAAATGTTGTGAGTTTTAACCTTTGCTAAACAGGAAGTACTTCTGATTTCCGTAGATTCCACAGAGTTCTACAGTGTTGGAGCGGCAACAGTAAAAACAAAGTTGCCCTTTAACCTCCACCCAGCGTGAGAGAGTGGAGCCTGCAGTGAAGATGACGTCCAGGATGAGGGAACAGAATACGGACCAGCTCAGGTTTAGGGTAAACCAAACAGGGAACAGAATAGGGACACAGACGATCCAACATATACCAGCTCAGGTTTAGGTTATACCAAACAGGGAACAGAATATGAGCACAGACCATCCAACATATACCAGCTCAGGTTTAGGTTATACCAAACAGGGAACAGAATACGGACACAGACGATCCAACATATACCAGCTCAGGTTTAGGTTATACCAAACAGGGAACAGAATACGGACACAGACCATCCAACATATACCAGCTCAGGTTTAGGTTATACCAAACAGGGAACAGAATACGGACACAGACGATCCAACATATACCAGCTCAGGTTTAGGTTATACCAAACAGGGAACAGAATATGAACACAGACCATCCAACATATACCAGCTCAGGTTTAGGTTATACCAAACAGGGAACAGAATACGGACACAGACCATCCAACATATACCAGCTCAGGTTTAGGTTATACCAAACAGGGAACAGAATACGGACACAGACCATCCAACATATACCAGCTCAGGTTTAGGTTATACCAAACAGGGAACAGAATATGAACACAGACCATCCAACATATACCAGCTCAGGTTTAGGTTATACCAAACAGGGAACAGAATACGGACACAGACCATCCAACATATACCAGCTCAGGTTTAGGTTATACCAAACAGGGAACAGAATACGGACACAGACCATCCAACATATACCAGCTCAGGTTTAGGTTATACCAAACAGGGAACAGAATACGGACACAGACGATCCAACATATACCAGCTCAGGTTTAGGTTATACCAAACAGGGAACAGAATACGGACACAGACGATCCAACATATACCAGCTCAGGTTTAGGTCTTTAAAACAGTATGATTTTTGTACTGAATTCTAAAATAAGCTGGGTTGAGTGATCTTGATTGATCCAAGGTCATGGGGAGCTAGTGGTGTCCTGGGCCTGGACTGCTGGTGGTCTGGCTCCTCTGCCCTGTAATAAGTAGGCCAGGGCGGAAAAGGGGCGGGGCTAAGTGCAGTCCGGCCCATGCTCCAGCATTGCCACCTCGTAACGGTGCCCCTCGCCCCCTGATGGCCCCGCCCCCCCAACCAATCAACTTCTCAATCTCAGTGCCGCTGATCATCTTAAACCTCTGAAGAGATGTCATATAAAGGGACTACAGAAATAGTGAAGAGGGAGAGAGAGAGAGAGAGAGAGAGGGGGGGGGGCATACCAAGAGAGAGCAGCTCAGCTCGCCTGCTCTGTTTTATCAGGATTGCCTCCAAAAGATGGTTTTAAAATGGATGGGTTGTGCATGTGAGCGTGTGTGTAGGCGCGTGTGAGGTTTGGCAACTTAAAAAAAGAAACATTTTAATCGCTTTACCCCTCTCCATTTCATCTCTCTCTCTCTCTATTTGTGTGTGTGTGTGTGTGTGTGTGTTTATGTGGTTGAGGGGAAGCCTGGCTCCACGATTCTGGTTTGGGCCTCAGATATGAACGTCAAACATGGGCCGCACCAGCAAAAAGCTTGATCTGCAAAAGCTAAGTATAAACGCGGGGTGTCACGGGGTGGCAGGGGGTAGAGAGGGTGTCACGGGGCGGCAGGGGGTAGAGAGGGTGTCACGGGGCGGCAGGGGGTAGAGAGGGTGTCAGCGGTGAAGTGAACCACAAAAGACCACCATGCTGAGCCCATTTCTGCAGCAGAACAAAAATACAAACGCACCCACTGCATGAAAACGGACAAAAAGCATGTGCATGGATGAAAACACACACACACACGAAAAGTCAAAGAAAGTTGAGCAGCGTGGTGTATGTTCAGTTCAGTATGAGGACTACTCCCTCTGAAACAGTGAGGAGTGAATTCAACAAATGGAAAGAAAAGGCTTCTGTCTGCTCCATGAGCACCAAACTGTAATGCAGGACGTGACGCTAAATCTTTTAACAGCCTTTTTCTACAACTGTGGGGTGAACGGAAAGAAAGACATATCTGCAAGACAGTCTTTGCTCATGTGGTACATGTTGCCCATGTGTGTGTGTGTGTGTATGTGAGAGAGAGAGAGAGAGAGAGAGAGAGAGAGAGAGAGAGAGAGAGAGAGAGAGAGAGAGAGAATGCCGTTCACTGTTCTGAGAAGCAGGGACATTGTACTGTACTGGATAAGTGTTTAGCCCCTGCAACAGAGGTACATGGGGAACTATATACATGCACACACACCAACACAAACACATACAGTCACATACAGACACACACATTCATACATACACAAATATATGCATAAAAGAGAAAGCACACACATACACATACACACACACTCACACTGCTGCGCATCTACCGAGGGCCGTTATGGCAAAGCCAACCTGACCACACACTCTCTTTGTCCCCGTTAGCCTGTGAAAAGTCAGGACCCCCATTGCCAAATATTGTTCCTGAACCAGGGCCCCTCGCTTTCTCTCCTTCTCCAAATATGTCAGCGAGGGCCTTGCTGTGGATTCCTGTCCTGTGTTGTTATTTCATATCCTCCGCCAGTTATAGGCTGTGCTGCCCCAATGCTGATCCAATGTGATAAAGATGAGATTACCACGCTCTTTCTGGACCTGATCTGTAACCAGGGCTGCTTTTGTTCAGATCCTACGTCAAAGGGGCAACAACTGTCTCAACGACGTATGCAAGTTTTGATGACTCAAATGTCACTACTGCTGTCTAAATCTACATCCCAAAGAACCGGAATACATAAGAACAGCAATGTAAAAACTCCCTGGTAATATGACACACAGCTTCGGACCAAACTTCAGAGACACCACTAGTGCTCACAGCATAAATATACCATATTATATATCAGAGATGACCAAGGACCCTTTCTCCCAGCATGCACCTGGAGGATGAGAGCGGCCCCAGTTTGAACTCTGTGATTTACTTATTGGTGGTGTAAAGCACTGAAGCAGCTATTTTGTTTTTTCTTGATGCAATCGAAACCAGCTGTTACTGTAAAATAAAATATGTGAATAACAAATTAAAAAATATTCCAGGGCATACACAGAACACCTGGCTAAACAGAGTAAACATGATATATATATATATATATATATATATATATATATATATATATATAGGGTATATAGGGGAAAAGGGGGGGGGGGGATGGAGAGCAGGCAAACTTCATTTCTTCTCCTTGACTTTTTTTTGACCATATCCTTCTTGCTCATTATGTGCTGTATTTTCCAACCTGCATTATTCCCAAGTCTATTATCCAAGTAATAGAAGTAAAAAATGGAAAAAGCACAATCTTCAAGGTCGGTACATTCCTGCACGAGCAGTACAGGCTGAAAAGGTGATTAAGACCTTGCAGTGTGGAGTATCTCTAAAAGATGAAGCACTATCATTTGTGAGTCTTAGGATACAAATACGTAGTGTATACACCACTGGATCGCAGCAAAGGTAGTGGGATACACTAAAATTGCACAACCAGGTTAAACGCTGTTTAAGAGACGCACGCACACACACAACGAGATAAGACTTCAGACACTGACCAAAGAAAAACAGTTGTACCACGATGAAGACTGATGCAGTTTTGCACCGAGGCTTTTGGGACACAATGGCACCAGATAAGGACCGGTTGGGGCATGTTCCTGAGCAAACACGTGCGCTAAGGACGTGGAGCCCGTGGAACAGTGTACTTTTGTGCTTTTGAGACTGGAAGCCACAGCCCCCATGCTAGCGCCCCCATGCTAGCTCCCCCATGCTAGCTCCCCCATGCTAGCTCCCCCATGCGAACGCACCTGCACACAATACCGTCAGGCTTTTGTCCATTCTGTGTATTGTATTTTCTGTCCCGCTTCTCTTTCCTTTTAATGCTCAGCACGTGTTTGGAACTCCTGAAAGTGTTGAATGGTGATGGCAAAGGTTGGCTGTGTGTGTGTGTGTGTGTGTGTGTGTGTGTGTGTGTGTGTGTGTGTGTGCGCGCGTGTGTTGAACCCCTAGCCTACCTAAGACTTGCGCCTGGCCTGGACCGTGAGCAGTACCTGTGCTGGTTCTGTGGTTAGGGCTGTGGGATGATTATCCTCATAGGACCAGCGAGCCCAGTATGGGACGAGAGAAGAAGGAATGAAGCCACAGAATCCCCGGGATGAACGAGTACATGGAAGACTTTTCCCAAAATGACTTAAGAAGCTGTTTGGGGTAGTTAGCTTGCACAAAACCGATTCCCACTGGCTGTTATTAATTATAATCAACATTTCAGTGAGCTATTACCTTGAATTCATGGTGGGATTTGTGTGGATAATTTAGGATGTATGGTATTCTCAGTAAAGCCTTGGGGTTTTGTTTTTGGTTAGCTTTGGTTTGTAATCCGTTCAACAAAATGAAATCTTGAGGCTCCAAACTGCTGCAACCTGAGCTGCTTCCAGAGCAGCAGGAGATCTGGAGTCTCTCCCTAAAACTCCAGCCACAGCAACCAACATGAGACGACAAACAGACTTTCCATCAAAACTTCACTCACCCCAAACCTATAGAGCAGGACCTCTTAATGAACATGTCTCTCTGTCCATATCCATCTATCATTTTTTCATTCTTTCCGTCTCGTGCCCACTGTATGGAAAACTCTCTTTTTCTCTCTCACCAGTACATTCTGAATGAGTTTTTAATCTTTTTTTTCTTTGCTCAACATGTTAGCAGCTTGAGGTGACGTTTTCTTTTAAAACTCTGTCCCAAAGACAATATTAAAAAGTTCACAACAACCAAAACAGGAAGTAAGGTATATGCACCTGCTCATGCCGACAGCTGGCCTGTCCAAACAACACTAATGACAGGATATTCCCAATGGCTGAACTAACGATCAATTACAGCTTCAGTTTGACTGACACACAAACACACCGCTGCAGACAGTGACAAGCTAAACACTGCTGCCTACCCGGGCCTCCATCTCCTGACACTAATACGACCCAGTTTGAGCTCCTGTGATCCTGTGGACAAACAAACCACACCAGGATATAAGACTGGACAGGCGCGCGTGGCCCCTGATTGAACAGTTGTAGAGATGCCAGACAGAAGATTTGCTAAAATCCTCATAGAAAAAAAAAATACAAATGCTGGTTTAAACCAAACCATCAACGCTATAAGCAGAGCATGTATTTAATTTTGCTGGATGTTACTAGACATATTTATACTATATATTAAAATGCTATATTTTAAATATATTTATACTATATATACTACACATTAATATGGCAGCAGTGGCTACAAATCCAACGTGTTATACGACGTCTCGATGAACATTTATATCCAGCCAACATTACTACCATAAGGAAGTCTGTTTATTAACCAACTGCGCGCGTTATATTATCTTTGTAAAACTCTACCAAACTCAATTTAAAAGTACCCAAATGCGGGGCGTGCGGGGCGTGCGGCTGCCCCGCGTGCGTGCGACGTCCTGCCACTCACGCGGCCACTGCACCCTAATGGGAGACATGCGTGTCTCCAGCTCGCCACTGCTGAGCGCTGCTCTTCTCACACGGCCCGGTATCGGTTCCAGCCGCAGAGTTCTGGCTCGGGCGCGGCGGGCTGGTCGACTGCACAGAGAGATCCTGAGACGAGTGGAGGCTGGAGGGAGTGGCTGAGCTTTTCCAAAACCATATCATCTCCGTTTATCTCCATTTCTCTCCTCCATTAACACGGCCGGGGTTTGGAGGTCGATCGCGTTACGTTCCGCCCACGTATTGCAAATAACGGCTGGGCTGCTTTCACTTACGCGCTGTCCGAGATGCCAGACCGACCCCCATCCTTATTCCACCAGCGGTTCCTGATGCCCATGAAGGGTTCAGAGCCCCCACCACCACACTGATGTATTCAACACATGGCTATTTAAGCATGGATGCACTGCCATTGGAAAGAGTTGTAATGTATACTTTCTTTGTATCGCTCTTCTAGTGTGCTGCAGCAAATGAAGACTGTTCATGTCGCCAGCACACAGATTAATGGACAGTTCAACAAAGGACACTCTCATACGGAAAAAGCCCTACAAAATGAGCCATTAATTATTAATGAGCACCGCAATATTGTGACTATTTAAAACCCCAGATGTAAGTAACAACAGCTCAGTTTAAGGGTCTCCAACTTCAAGAGTCCTAATTAGAACCATACGTGTTATTTGAAGGAAAAAAAAGGTGAACTAGGGGAGTTTTTTATTATTTTTTCTTCTGTGGCAAGTTCACACAAAAGAGTCTTATCCTAAAGATGCTGCGCAAATACCTGTGGGATGAAACCGAAAACGCCTTGGGAATTACTGGGGATATTTCCTGCCAGCTGTCAATTATTTCCACATTTGTTTGTCAAAATGGGTGAGAAATCTCCATGAGTACAGCCTAACTGAGACCCCACAGAGTCTTAGCATTGGTGCTGGACTCCGTTCATTGGTGCAAGGGCAGATTATCAAGGAGGGAAACAGAGAGAGGGAGAGGGAGAGGGAGAGAGAGAGACAGAGACAGAGAGAGAGAGAGAGCAATTGAGCAGTGGACCTTACCTCCTTCCTGTAAACCTAGTTAGGCCCATTAAAAATATGAAGCAATTTTCAGAGCCACCTATAACACATCAGGTTGAAAGCCAACACCAAAATTACTAACAGATTCCACTGGCATACCTTCATCTGGCCAGAAGGTCTGGACCAGACAAAGCAGTACTTTTCTAGAGGAAGCAATAATAGCCACTTCATCTCACCACCTGGGATTTGGTTCCTGACCTGACCTGCCCCCACTGGCCCTGGTCTGATCCAACCACAACTGAACTCCTCTGGTCAAGGTCTGGCTGCATCAGCATGAAAGGGTTCTAAACAAATCTAAAGGGGCAATGAGACAACTACAGTATCAATGGCACAGCATACACCAAATTAGAAACCAACCTCTCGTTACTTTTGTGAGCTGATAACCAGAACAGCTGTCCCAAATCCAGGGTGGGGGCAGTCTCACCTGGTTAGATGGTCAGAAAAAAGGGGGGATATGCATTTGGAAGGGACAGAGCCACTATTAGCAAGGCACTTTCAATCAAGCTGATTAGAGAGGGTTTGGGTCAGTTGGTACAGTCCAAAAATCTGTTAAACCACACGGTCGGCATGCAAAAAACTCCCCAGCCATGGTCATGGAAAAGTGAAGGAACGCTAGCCCTAAAGATGTGTGGAGCTGTGGTCAGTGGCACGTTACCAACCAGCACCTACGTTCCAACCCACTTTCCATTGCCTTAAAACACAAACTTGGCTTGGGCTCTAAGAAGTAGCCACTTCGTGGGGTTATTACAACGTCTTCTGTGTCTTTGGTTAGAAAAACAGTTGGGTCAGCCCTCCAGGGGCTCTTGTTGAATCAGCGCTTGGTGAAGCGGAGCCATTTTAGGACATTTAGAAGTTTTCCTTTTGGAAAGACTTGCAGGAGTAAATTACATGGCAGCATTTGGTTAAAAGCATGTTGTCTGCATACGATAAATTTGGGAATATTTTCAGGCACTGCAGACAATTAGTAAGGTGAAACCTGAACTTCCCGGCTGAACTCACAATTAAATTTAGTCTCACTGCATCCACATTAAATGACCCTTACATTCTCTCCATAACCTAAAGGCCTATTTGGGACCTAATACAGGGCATGTGCATGGCCACATATCCCCAAACAAAGATCCAGCCAACACACCCCATCTCCAGCATGGAGATGAAGAGGAGAGGTGATGTGACCCCTGCAGGTACAGGAAGCCCCTGGTGCCAGGATACCAACAGGAAGCATGGGCGTGCTGGGCTAATCAGCGTGACGTATCCACACTGACTCAAAAAAGCTGGTTGCAATTGAGTCAAATTGTAAAGATCGCTGATTGCAACCGGGCCAGAAGGTCCCATTAAATCCATTATAATTATGTTTATGGAGAGAAAGGGCTAGGAGTCGGGGTGGAGATGGAGAAAATGAGAGAGACAGAGCAGTTGAGAGAATGTAGACTCCAGCAGTGATAAAAATCTTCTCAAAATGGAAAATGAGTGTAATAGCCACCCTGTCATCACAAAAACAAACAATCTTAGCTATCCATTCCCCCATATCTTTAAGTTCAAGTCCACCCCAGCACAATGCCCCCCCCCCCCTCTGAATAACAAACACTTCCTGCTTTCTGTCACTTCCAGGTTTTCTGCAGCATGACCGCTCTGTGCTGGAGCGTGCACTGAGTGTTTTAACACCATGTCCTTCCAGATTAAACAATCCCCACACGCGCCTGACGTAATGCACAACAGCACTCTGCTGCTAGCGCCTGGCCCACAATGCCACAAATGCGTTTTTTTAACAAAGCCCGATTCTTTACCACCCTAGTCATTGTTAAGCTGCGGCAAAGGAAAAGAACTAAACAAGAAACACACAGCATTTAAAACCTTGTTGCATTAGTCCTCCAAAACAAACATACCAGGCCATGCGGTGCCAAAATGCAGCCTGTAAGCAAAACCTGAACATGGAAGTGCATAAAAATTGATATTAGCAAAGGCAGGCGGTGCGAGACGGTCGGTTCTTACGATGCTCTGGCCCAGTGTGTGAGATCTGCAGGGGAAGTGGGTGGTGGTTGTGTCATTTTCCAAGTCCTGATCCACTGTGGCCCCTGTGCTGTGCATGGAGACCATACTGTAGATGGGATTATTAATCTTCCTTCCTCCGGTTATTACTACATGCTCCATGAAAAACTGCGGTGCCAAAATGCTGCATCCTAATTTATCCACACAGGGACCCGTCAGCCGGAAACGGTTTCCTCGGCTGGTACAGGGGACTTGAAGCAAGTCCAGACACTGAAGGACTGGTGCCATCAAGGGGAACAACCAGAACGTTTGGTGGCCGAGTGGTGCCAGAGGGCTCGATTGGGATCTTGGCGAAGGAAACTGGGGGAGCTTTTAGGACATTATCTCTCCTGGTCCGCTGGTCCACTATTATACACAGTGCTGTAGCACAGGATGTCTCTCTCTCTTTTTTTTTTTGGCGGGGGGGGGCGGGGGGGGGGGTTACATTTTCCCCCTAATTTAACTTCTGATTTTAGTTTACTCTGGCCGTTAACCAGTTCAGAGATTATGGAGGAAGGACTAGAGCTAGACCGGGGGTGTAGAGCCTGGCAATGATAAAGTGAACTGGCTAAGAATGGGGAACAGGCAGAGTTGGGTTGTGGTTAATGGATAGTAACCCCACCCCCACACCCACCCCCCCACCCACCCCTCCGTTCGCCTCTGGAAGACTTTTTATTCTCGGTCCACATCTGGAAGAAGAGTGAGTGTGCATGAGCAGTTTAAACACACAACCCTCCACACGACCCTTCATACAACCCTTCATACAACCCTCCACATAACCCTCCACACGACCCTTCATACAACCCTTCATACAACCCTCCATATAACCCTCCACACAACCCTCCACACAACCCTTCATACAACCCTCCACATAACCCTCCACACAACCCTCCACACAACCCTCCCAACCCTCCACACAACCCTACCACATAACCCTCCACACAACCCTCCACACAACCCTCCACACAACCCTTCATACAACCCTCCACATAACCCTCCACACAACCCTCCACACAACCCTCCACACAACCCTCCACATAACCCTCCACACACCCCTCCACATAACCCTCCACACAACCCTTCTACAACCCTCCACATAACCCTCCACACAACCCTCCACACAACCCTCCACATAACCCTCCACACAACCCTCCACATAACCCTCCACACAACCCTTCATACAACCCTTCATACAACCCTTCATGCTCACACAACTCTACACAATACACAGGATTGTAGTCAGTGATGTCTGAATCCAATTGATGGTGACTGCATCCTAAAACTTGCCTGTAGAGGTCAAAAAAACTCAGAAGGCTGTGTGCATGTCTGTGCAAGAATAACACCACAAAAGAGCCCGGTCAGACTAGAAGGGTCTTCCCACAATGCATGCGTTCAGACATCTTGACTTACCAAGTGTTCACCACCTTTAACAGGCGTAGTAGCAAGCAAACACGAAGGCTCTGTCATATGAGGCCATTTTATCTTCTCTACTGTTCCATACACCAGCTGGAATATGGAGCAAGGCCTGCTGCTTAATCAGCACGTCTCCACCATTTTCACCGCACCAGCTGAGCGCTGCGTTAGTGCGGAGAGGTCACGTGGCCGGGAGGCGGGTCCGATTCAGGAACAGGCATGGCCGTGCTACATTCTTCAGTCCTGCGCGAGGCAACGGTGCTGGAGACAGCGGACCACAGGTTTGGGACGTCTCTAAACCGGACCCCCGGCGATTCTTCACAAGGGTTTAAGGGCCCTGAATGAGGCTGTGTGAGCTTAACAATCACGCCCAGTGTGTGTGGGGTCAGTTTATGAGGGGGAGTTTGCAGTGGTTCCGAGAGATGTGCTAAAGGAAGTGACCCAGAGGAAGTGAAGAAAGACTGGGGAGAGGCAAAAAACCGTGTGGTGGGCGGAGGTGGCCATACAGAGTACCTTTACATAAACACTTCACAAAGTAGTCGCATTCCAGCCATGAGCTTTGTTTGGTAAGCGTGTGAGCCCCCCCCCCCCCCCCCCCCCCCTCACACACACACACCTCCACGGTTGAACGACACCTCAGTCGGCAGCACACGCCACCCTGCGAAGTCCTGGGGGCAGAAACCATCGAGCTGCTGCCATAGCAAGGGTGCCACAACAGCGCTGTATAAACACCACATTTCATCTCTCTGTCTGTCTGTCTCTCGCTCCCTCCCTCCTTTCCTCCTTCTCTCTCTCTCTCTGGAAGTGTCGGCCGCTGAGAGGCTCCTGCCCCATACAGGCCTGATCAGGAGGAGACACACCATGCCTGCTTGCCTAGATGTTATCCCTAGATCCCCAGTGCAGCCACAGGTAGGCCAACCCTGAGCTGAACCTTGGAGATGGAACCATTAGACACTGCATACAGAATGACGGAGAGAGGAGAGAGAGAGAGAGAGAGAGGAGAGAGAGAGAGAGAGAGAGAGAGAGAGAGAGAGAGAGAGAGAGAGAGAGAGAGAGGACGAGCAAAATAGACCCACTGACCACCCTGAAAGATTTCTTGGAGAGGATCACTGTCGGTTTCACTGGGGTTTGCACTGCCCTCGACAACAGGGCTTTGAGGCGTGTTTTTGCGTAAAAACACATTCACACATACAATACAAGGGAGACACAATGCATTGTGTGCAAACTCACACTCCTGCACAGATCACATAGATCCCCCAGCACACACACTAGTATGACTCGTACACTAGTATGACTTATAGTACACTAGAAGCGCGGGGTGCCTATTGTGTGTTTGGACTCACCCATTAGAGGTCCCTAAAGACACAGCGCTCAGAGAGGACTGCATCCTTCTAGTGTCCCACAGCCTCACCTCCTGTTGACGGTGCTGAGGACACGCACACACACACACGCACGCACACACACACACACACACACACACACACAGACACACGCATTTTAAAACCCAACCTACATAAATATATAATAGGAACTGCATGTGTGTGTATTTTAACGAAGGTATAGACAAACTCTCTGTCTAGTAAACATTTTCATGCACATATTTAAAATAATCAATAACTACCATAAGTAATGCACACGCAAACGTGCTGTCATAGACAGGCATAAGTCTAGTTCTCCTACCTGATTGAATCCAGTAGCGAGGATGTAGTCATCTTTGACCCAGACAATGCGGGAGTCCTTGTTGTTCTGAAGGCCTTGAGCACACTTTCAAGAGAAGAGGGAGACACAAATGAGCAAATGTCTCATCAAAGAACAAGAGAAACACTGAGATGGAGACACTCGGGGTAACACAAGATGGACGCCGGACATGACCTTCAGCAGGACATAAGAGAAGAACCGAGATGCGAGGACAGGGTAATGGTGGACGATGACAGCAATGTGGTCGCTAGTGGTGTAATCTCAGTGGGACAGTGACGACTGACAAACTGACTGCAGGTGATTCTGAAACAGGAATTTGAAGACGAGCCTGTTTCCAGTCCTTTAAAATCTTGTTTCATGAGGTTGAGGAGCAGATCGGGACATGTCTGTGACAAACATGTGGGGGGGGGGGGCTGTTTTGGTTGGCACACCAACACACCGGAAGCAGTGATATTTGGTCCAGCAAATAACAGCTCAATTACTCTACAATCATCAGTAGGCCCCTGTAACAATGTCAGTATAGATAGGGATGTCAAAACAACATTGTTAGGATGCTGGGAAATGTATACTTGTCTGTTATTGATCCTTGAATGAAAACACTTCTAAAGGAAGCTCTGTGTTTGAGTGAGAGAGAGAGAGAGAGAGAGAGAGAGAGAGAGAGAGAGAGAGAAAAAGACATTCCTATCATATCTTTATGATCAATACATCAGCTCAAGCTCCTTTGGACTAAGCAATTATTACCTGGTTCTGAGCATAAAATCATCAATATGTATTATATATGTAATTTTCATCATTTTTCATAGGTCAGTTTCATGTCAGTTTTACTCACAATCCAGAATCTTGTAATTCTGGCTAGCAGTTAGTACTGTTAGTTAGTTAGCGTCTTCAGTAGCTGCTCTCCAGTTTGTGCACTAAACTCATTTATGTTGTGTAGGGACGTCCACCGACAGACATGACCCGCTTTGCACGGGTACTGATGCCAGAAATGTTGGGAGTGTGTGAGTGTCTACCCTGGATGAGGTCTTCTCAGAACTGTTCTCAAGCTAGGATCTGTACACAGTACCTGGGTATTTTCACACATGAATGTCTGCATGACTGAATTCTGCGCCCTGGGCCAACGACTCCTCTGAACATGGCTGATACACAGAGAACTAGTTTTTCTGGCAAATACCAACCAATTTGAACTAACTTTAACCAACCACATTTACCTGATGACCTCATATCAACAAAGGTTCCAAAATAAAATTCATCTTTAGAGTTCCACACACATATAACCAATTGGTGCCAGAATCAACAATATATTTTCACAGAGCTCTGACTGCTAGCCAGCAAAGAACTGGCATGTGCCAAAGCGATCGGCTCACGTGGGGCATTAAAAACTACCACCTTTTTCTTTCCAAGACAATGAACAATGTGAACAGAGTACACATTCATCTCTCTGTTGCTAAACGGTGTTGAGGGAAAAGTTCCTTCAGCAGTCTGGTGCGTGCAGACAGCCACACCTACCGAGACAGAGGTGCAAGCCCACAGCAGCTGAGATGCAGCCCGTAAAAGAGCTCCGGGAAATCGAGAAAGAGACGAAGAATAAAGGGACAGAAGTCACATCTATTTTTCCATCCTTCGTTTTTTCCTAGAGCGACACTTGCTGCTTGATCATTGTCAGACCTTCTGCGCTGCTGGACACAGGACAAGTGTGACATCTGGACCTGCCGAGCTCTGAGGACCGGACACTTCCTGTGCAGCAGACGCACGTGTGCACGGGGGAAGGCGCTACTGATGAAGCAGGCGGATGAAAGCATGCGGAGTTCTGTGGGGCTGCCTGCTGTGCTACACCAGTGCGGCCGGGTCCGGGTGTTCGCCGGCTGGCACACGGTGGGGCCCAGCTGGACCCAGAGGAACCCAGGAACGCCATCCGACTGGCCTTGCCCCCCCTGAGTCCTGGCTGCTGGTTTTACGGTCCCCTGGGCGGGGGGGGCAACGCGTGGCAGTGGATAACGAGGAGCAGCTGGTCCCCAGCGCTGACACTACAGAGGTAGGAGGGTTAAACACACCCCAGGCGACATAAAGTGAGAAAGAGCGAGGAATGCAAGCAGTAGAGGATCAGGAGAACGCTTACATGCTACCAGACGGAAAAGGGTTCTCAAGTTAAATGATGGGGAGTAGCTGTCATATTTACACAAATGCTCTCCTTCTCTCTCCCTCACACACACACACACACGCGCGCGCACGCACACACACAACACACACACACACACACACACACACACACACACACACACACACACACACACACCGCGCGCACACTTCCTGCATTTTATTTAATGCAGAACAGGAAAAGAGGCAGAAAGAAATATCACTGAAAGAGCACAAGACAGGATAACGACAGGAGAAAGCAAGAGAGAGATAAGCAGAGTGAGAGAGACGGAGAGAGGCGGTGAGTGAGAGACATAGAGGGGAATGAGAGATGAAGACAAGAGACAAGGAAGAGAGACGATAAACAGGAAAAAACAAAGGATCCAGAAACACAGAGTGACACGTGTCCCATCAGAGTCCAATCAAGAGTCCATCTCCCCCCACCCACCGCCCTGCCTCTGTGGTACAGAAGCCACATTACACACACACACGCTCTTACACTTTACACCAGTTTCCATCACTATTCATCACCACACCAAGCCTTTTACACAGGGAGAAGTGCCAGGGTCTGCTCTGAGGTCACACACACACACACACACACACACACACACACACACACACACACACACACACACTCAAAGACACACAGACACACAGACACACCCAGGCCCACCAAGGTTTCTAATGGCAGATTGATAGCTAAACCATTTCAGTGAAAGATTAATGTTTCATTCACTTGGAGACAGAATATTGACCTGGCTGGTGAAAGGCTGATGGAGAGAGATCGAGATGACAGCCTACGCTGGTTTTGGTCTGTGGGGAGTTGGGTGGGGACACAGAGTCTTGGAAGCATTGATTTCAGGGGAATGGAATCTTATCTGTCCTCTCCCTCTCCGGATGAGTCAGGCTACACACACGTGAACCGGGCACTGACCTAGTGATGCAGGCTGCCCTAATTACCTGCAATGAACCGATCAGACAGCGAGAACGTCATACTGGACGAGCCCCAACAACCTCAGCTCCATTCCTTTCAGCAGACTGGGTTTACTGGGTTTGGGATTGGTTTGCTCCGTGTGGGACTGGGTCCGACCTGTGGCTGCAGTAAATCGTATGAGGCATTTTTCCTATCGGCACACACCCCACACGTAAAACTTCCACCACGGCATGATCTCAAAAGAACAACTCATAATATATGTCTCTCTGAGGGGACATAGCTTACACTGCCCACTGTTCTTTTACCAAAGTCACTAAGATGCAATATGGGGACAAAGACCTGGTCGGCATCCAGAGAAAAATCCATTTTATGGAAGGACGCCAGTCCTTCAACCAGCTGCTGACATCACCCACAGGTGGCTACAAAAAACACTGATCGCCAGAGAGTCGTAAACAATACTGACTCATGCTCCCCCCCCACCCCCCCCCCACCCCCCACCCCACCGGCCCCCACCCTGGCCACTAAGCAACAAACACATTTGTAATTGGAAACAAAAACAGGTGGGGGTGAGTGATGGATCCTCCCCAGTGCTCCTGTGAGAAAATGGAAGATTCTTTTCACTTAAGTTTCTTCAAATAAAAATGCCTCATCCTCCTTAACAAGAACCTCTGGCCTATTGCTAAGAGAGACGGGAGCGCAATCACATCTTGACTAAGGAGGCTGTTATGTAACGGTACTCTTCAGGGAAGGAGATGTAAACCAGTCTCAGCATGGTACAACTCCCCACCCCAGGAATTACTACGGCCAATATAGCACACCGTCTTGCCTGGTGTTTGGGCAACACAACGATCTAAACCAAATAAACAAATCCAATATGATGTGGAGCATATGGGATAGGCACGTTCCAGATTTCCATAGATCTGACAGCGGGAGGTCACCGTGAGGTCACCGCTGTAGTGACTGGACTGTACGGATGTAAGTCAGATGCAAACCTTTGATGATGATGTCATCATTGTTTGTCAGCAGTGGATGTGCAGCTGTGGAAGGAAAGTGGGGAGAAGATGAACAAGAAAGAAAGAAAGAAAGAAAGAAGAGAGAGAGAGAGATGAGAGAGAGAGAGAGAGAGAGAGAGAGAGAGAGAGAGAGAGAGAGAGAGAGAGAGAGAGAGAGAGAGAGAGAGAGAGAGAGAGAGAGAGAGAGAGAGAGAGAGAGAGAGAGAGAGGAGGGGGCAGTAATCACACAGTTTGCCTCCTCTCCCAAACAAATCCTCACTCTCCTGAAGGGTTTCAGCCACTGCCACTCAACTCCACTATTCCCTGTGCTGGAAATGACACGTGTCTGTGAAAGAAAGCTAATGCTTGTCCAGACATAGTTTCAGTGTGTGAAAAATGGCCTCATGGTGAACATTTCTTTTCATTACTACAGAAGGTATATGTACAGTTCAGTGGAAACACCACTCCAGACAGAGATACAAACACACCCATACTTGTTAGAGAAATGATATCAGGGAGTACCACGTTTTTTTAGAAGGAGAACAAAGCACAGAGCAACTTTGAGAGTTCCTTCTATTTTTTCTTTTTAAAAATAATTTTGATTTGCAAAATTATATTTGATCCTTCTAAAAGGCTCAGAAAGAAAGCAGCTGAACTAAGATCAAAAAGCATGTAGTGAAGCAAAAAGAATTCATTAGGGGGCTCTTGACCAAAGGCCCAGAAGTATCTGGGATAAAAATATTACAATGAAAAAGACATTAAAGGCAAACCCCCCCCCCCCCCCCCCCCCCCCCCCCCCCACAAAAAAATAAACAAACCCAGATACGTCACATTTCGTCACACAGCAGCGTTTCAAATGCAAAGCCGTCCAATGAAAATGAAGCAGGACCCGCACTGCCACCTTGATGCACCCCCATCCTTCACATTCATATGCGGAGGTTAAACAGACGGAGAGCACATCTGTGTCACTGACAGGAATGTTGATCCACCCCCTGGAGAAATATCAGGTGTCTATAGGCACATATGGGAACCATCACTCCTCTGCTCCCTCTTACTCCTCACCATCATGGCGGAACAGAGTGTAGGCCTCAGCTATTTGGGCTCGGCACCAGTTCATATTTTCCCTCCTGCGTCACCATCTCACTTCGCTCATGACTTTTCCAGCCGCATCCCTCGTCCTCCCGCTGATCTCCATCAAAGCTTCTCGGAGCTGCATACCTGATTTCTGCGGTGGCTCAGCGCGCCGGTTCCCCCGCGTTCCCTCGAGGCGTTTTTTGGGGCCGAATCTGGCGGTCGTTCTGGTTGTAACGCGAGCCGAGTGGTTCTAGGGAAGCGTGCTTTGGACAGAGCACCAAGCCAGAACTGGGCTAATTAAACGGATCCGTGCCTTGATTAAAGCACGTTGGTTTCCTGCCCTGAAAAAGGTAGCACGTGAAGCTGGAGGGACTTGGCCTGATCCCTGGACTGATCCCTGCAATGCTTCCGTTGGTTTTCTTCTTTTCTGATCTTCCACCTGAACTTCATTTTGCCCTTTGTCCATGAATCAGCCCTCAGTGTGAGCCTTGCTGGCCCCTAATCAAGGCCTGCTCCTTTTCTTCTTTAATCTATTTGAAACAGAATATGTGACCTTCTTTTCCATTTGTGGTTGAACTAATTCATGCAAACCCTTTAACTGTTACAGCAGCTGGACCGGAGAAGTAGAGTACAAGAGACAGAATGAAAAGGGAGAAAAATTAACCACAAACCAGATGCTTAGCTCTTTAATTTCCTTAGGCCTACTACTTTTTCAGGATTTTTTATTAAAGAACCCTTTCAGTGCCTTTTCAGGTATGTCTAATCAACAACCAACCTCTGCTTGATGGTTCCTCCCAAAAACAATCCCTCTCAGCCTGTTGGGGAAAAAAAACCCCAAAAGTAAGCAATGAAAATCCCTGAAGACTAAGTCAGAGCTCAACGTAGGCCTCAGGAATCACTCCGCACAGCTGTGAAAGCAGTCGTTTGCACCGTCGGCTTCTCTGCGTCTGGGTTGTGCCACTGGTCATGCCATAGGCACAGACGTGTTTGTGTGCTTAAGAGTGCAAACGCACACAAAAAGAGCTCCAGCGCTAACAAGCCAAGGTCAGTATGTGAAAAATTCAGGCCAGGTCATAAGTAGCCTGCTCTCTTCGCGCTCAAGGCTTTGGGACAAGTGCACGTTCAACCTGCTTGTTTACTTGTGTGCATCGTGCGGTAGGACCGGTTCCCTCTCACTCGTTCTGTCCATCTACAGTGAGCATTTCCTTAAAAGCATGAAATGATATGGAACAGAACAACAGTAAGCTTTACTGACCACAAGTCCCTGAAGAGGGAATACACAGCATGTCATGCTAGCCTAAAGTTTAATTTAGCATCATTTCTAAATGGCTTAACCATGTTTTCCTTCTGTGGCGTTTTCAACTTTCACACTATTGTTGTATTTTTTTGTTTTTTTTTTACTGAATCTCCCAACTGACGTCCTGAGAACTGGGTCGACAGAAACATGAAGAGATGGAGACGAGAAGGGAAGTAAGTCCTGGGCTTAAACTTAATCCTCACAATGCACCCAGGGAATCTTGGGCTCCTCCACCATACTCTCACCTCCAAGCCAAGTAAATCGTGCAAACCACAATCAAGTATTATTTGTGTCAGTGGACTGGTGAACTGTTCAGTTTTCATGAAAATGAAAATAGATCTTTTGGAAAAGAAAATATGATTTTGTTGATTTATGTCTACTACTGTAATTAATACTGCAAAATGGCCATAGTCACAGACATATTTTCACCTCAGCTGGTAAGCTCTGGGTCCACACACTAAAACTTACCCAAGTACGGAAAAACAGCATGCGCGCACGCACACACACACACACACACACACACACACACACACACACACACACACACACACACACACCTAGAGAAGTACTTTCTGGAGTACAGTATTTCCAAAGAAGAAGAAAAATGTAGATTCCCATTGATTACAGGACCAAGTGGTTTGACTGACACAGGGGTCAATTCCCTGACAGCTGGGCTCTTGCTTAATGATCAATCGCAACACAGCCACTAACCACAAATGACGTCAGCACCCGAATGCAGCACGAAAGAAAAACACAGCAGCTCAGGCTCAAATTAAACAAAATGGAAAAATCAAAACCAGGAATGAAAATGAATAGCAGGAATGAGTAAAGAACAGAGACAAAAAGTGAGAGAGACAGCTATATGAGTGTATATAATATATAATATATATATTTAGATCTCCAAACATTTCATGGAAAAAAATATATAGGGGGATTTTTCTGTTGTTAAAAAACCAGTAATAAAAAGGCCACTTTCCAAATAAACTTCAGGAATCACAGCAGACCTCACCCAGGCAGACCAATCACAGCAGACCTCACCCAGGCAGACCTATCACAGCAGACCTCACCCAGGCAGACCTATCACAGCAGACCTCACCCAGGCAGACCTATCATAGCAGACCTCACCCAGGCAGACCTATCACAGCAGACCTCACCCAGGCAGACCCATCACAGCAGACCTCACCCAGGCAGACCAATCACAGCAGACCTCACCCAGGCAGACCTATCACAGCAGACCTCACCCAGGCAGACCTATCATAGCAGACCTCACCCAGGCAGACCTATCACAGCAGACCTCACCCAGGCAGACCCATCACAGCAGACCTCACCCAGGCAGACCCATCACAGCAGACCTCACCCAGGCAGACCCATCACAGCAGACCTCACCCAGGCAGACCCATCATAGCAGACCTCACCCAGGCAGACCCATCACAGCAGACCTCACCCAGGCAGACCTATCACAGCAGACCTCACCCAGGCAGATCCATCACAGCAGACCTGACCCAGGCAGACCTATCACAGCAGACCTGACCCAGGCAGACCTATCACAGCAGACCTCACCTAGGCAGACCTCACCCAGGCAGACCCATCACAGCAGACCTCACCCAGGCAGATCCATCACAGCAGACCTCACCCAGGCAGACCCATCACAGCAGACCTCACCCAGGCAGATCCATCACAGCAGACCTCACCCAGGCAGACCTATCACAGCAGACCTCACCCAGGCAAATCCATCACAGCAGACCTCACCCAGGCAGACATATCACAGCTGACCTGACCCAGGCAGACCTATCACAGCAGACCTCACCCAGGCAGATCCATCACAGCAGACCTCACCCAGGCAGACCTATCACAGCAGACCTCACCCAGGCAGACCTATCACAGCAGACCTCACCCAAGCAGACCTATCACAGCAGACCTCACCCAGGCAGACCTATCACAGCAGACCTCACCCAGGCAGACATATCACAGCAGACCTCACCCAGGCAGACCTATCACAGCAGACCTCACCCACGCAGACCTATCACAGCAGACCTGTGCACAAAAGCCCAATGACTGGCAATGGCAGCAGGTGCTCTGGACTAATGAGTCAAAACTAGCCTTTATTTGCAACAGAGGGCAATTTGTCCGCTGACGGTGTGAACTACATGGATCAGCGGGGAGCACAGTGGAGGGTTACTGCTGGTGTGTATTTCTGTAAATAGAGTTCATCTCATCATAACTCAATGGCTTCATAATACTGCTGAGAAGTTTGGGTAGATTCAGTCTCCAGCATATCAATGGGTCCAAACCGATGGCTACAGTAATAAAGAACCATCTCCAGCCAAATGAAGAACAGGGAGCAGATGAGATCCCTCAGCAGATGAGGCCTCCAGAGACCTGACTGCAACATAACCGAGTCAGTCTGCAATTATAAGCAGAGATAGAAGAAAGTCATCAGAGGAACTGGGGAGGTTCTCTCAGAGGTTTGGAGACTTACCAGCTGAGTACTTCAATACAAATTGATGCTATTTTAAAAGTTAAGAGTGGTAGTAACAAATACTGACTTGATCTCCTGTTTACTGCACATTCTAGGAAGTTTATTAATAAGAACTATGCATTTCAAACTTCAGACAGAGGACTCTCATCAGCTGTGCAAGCAAAGTGCTTCTGAATTAATAGGAAGAGGAAGCAGTTACACACACACACACACACACACACACACACACACACACACACACACACACACACACACACACACAGTATATATTGACTGTAGTTGAAAATTTAGAGGTGGAAAAACAAGGCAGCGTCCAGAGAAGCAGGAGATGTTTGATGGGTTCCTTCCTCTGCCCAGCATAAGTTCTGGGTTTTAGGATGCTTGTATATGGCAGCTGCAGAGTGAGTGTTGTGTATATGGTGACTGCAGAGTGAGTGTTGTATATATGGTGACTGCAGAGTGAGTGTTGTGTATATGGTGACTGCAGAGTGAGTGTTGTGTATATGGTGACTGCAGAGTGAGTGTTGTGTATATGGTGACTGCAGAGTGAGTGTTGTGTATATGGTGACTGCAGAGTGAGTGTTGTGTATATGGCGACTGCAGAGTGAGTGTTGTGTATATGGTGACTGCAGAGTTAGTGTTGTGTATTTGGTGACTGCAGAGTGAGTGTTGTGTATATGGTGACTGCAGAGTGAGTGTTGTGTATATGGTGACTGCAGAGTGAGTGTTGTGTATATGGTGACTGCAGAGTGAGTGTTGTGTATATGGCGACTGCAGAGTGAGTGTTGTGTATATGGCGACTGCAGAGTGAGTGTTGTGTATATGGCGACTGCAGAGTTAGTGTTGTGTATATGGCGACTGCAGAGTGAGTGTTGTGTATATGGTGACTGCAGAGTTAGTGTTGTGTATATGGTGACTGCAGAGTTAGTGTTGTGTATATGGTGACTGCAGAGTTAGTGTTGTGTATATGGCGACTGCAGAGTTAGTGTTGTGTATATGGTGACTGCAGAGTGAGTGTTGTGTATATGGCGACTGCAGAGTGAGTGTTGTGTATATGGCGGCTGCAGAGTTAGTGTTGTGTATATGGTGACTGCAGAGTTAGTGTTGTGTATATGGCGACTGCAGAGTGAGTGTTGTGTATATGGTGACTGCAGAGTTAGTGTTGTGTATATGGTGACTGCAGAGTGAGTGTTGTGTATATGGTGACTGCAGAGTGAGTGTTGTGTATATGGTGACTGCAGAGTTAGTGTTGTGTATATGGCGACTGCAGAGTTAGTGTTGTGTATATGGCGACTGCAGAGTTAGTGTTGTGTATATGGTGACTGCAGAGTGAGTGTTGTGTATATGGTGACTGCAGAGTTAGTGTTGTGTATATGGTGACTGCAGAGTTAGTGTTGTGTATATGGTGACTGCAGAGTTAGTGTTGTGTATATGGTGACTGCAGAGTTAGTGTTGTGTATATGGTGACTGCAGAGTTAGTGTTGTGTATATGGTGACTGCAGAGTGAGTGTTGTGTATATGGCGACTGCAGAGTGAGTGTTGTGTATATGGTGACTGCAGAGTTAGTGTTGTGTATATGGTGACTGCAGAGTTAGTGTTGTGTATATGGCGACTGCAGAGTGAGTGTTGTGTATATGGTGACTGCAGAGTGAGTGTTGTGTATATGGTGACTGCAGAGTGAGTGTTGTGTATATGGCGACTGCAGAGTGAGTGTTGTGTATATGGTGACTGCAGAGTGAGTGTTGTGTATATGGTGACTGCAGAGTGAGTGTTGTGTATATGGCGACTGCAGAGTGAGTGTTGTGTATATGGTGACTGCAGAGTGAGTGTTGTGTATATGGCGACTGCAGAGTGAGTGTTGTGTATATGGTGACTGCAGAGTTAGTGTTGTGTATATGGTGACTGCAGAGTGAGTGTTGTGTATATGGTGACTGCAGAGTGAGTGTTGTGTATATGGCGACTGCAGAGTGAGTGTTGTGTATATGGCGACTGCAGAGTGAGTGTTGTGTATATGGTGACTGCAGAGTGAGTGTTGTGTATATGGTGACTGCAGAGTGAGTGTTGTGTATATGGTGACTGCAGAGTGAGTGTTGTGTATATGGTGACTGCAGAGTTAGTGTTGTGTATATGGCGACTGCAGAGTTAGTGTTGTGTATATGGTGACTGCAGAGTGAGTGTTGTGTATATGGTGACTGCAGAGTTAGTGTTGTGTATATGGCGACTGCAGAGTTAGTGTTGTGTATATGGCGACTGCAGAGTGAGTGTTGTGTATATGGCGACTGCAGAGTTAGTGTTGTATATATGGTGACTGCAGAGTTAGTGTTGTGTATATGGTGACTGCAGAGTGAGTGTTGTGTATATGGTGACTGCAGAGTTAGTGTTGTGTATATGGCGACTGCAGAGTTAGTGTTGTGTATATGGTGACTGCAGAGTTAGTGTTGTGTATATGGTGACTGCAGAGTTAGTGTTGTGTATATGGTGACTGCAGAGTGAGTGTTGTGTATATGGTGACTGCAGAGTTAGTGTTGTGTATATGGTGACTGCAGAGTTAGTGTTGTGTATATGGTGACTGCAGAGTGAGTGTTGTGTATATGGTGACTGCAGAGTTAGTGTTGTGTATATGGTGACTGCAGAGTGAGTGTTGTGTATATGGCGACTGCAGAGTTAGTGTTGTGTATATGGTGACTGCAGAGTGAGTGTTGTGTATATGGTGACTGCAGAGTGAGTGTTGTGTATATGGTGACTACAGAGTGAGTGTTGTGTATATGGTGACCACAGAGTGAGTGTTGTGTATATGGTGACTGCAGAGTGAGTGTTGTGTATATGGTGACTGCAGAGTTAGTGTTGTGTATATGGTGACTGCAGAGTTAGTGTTGTGTATATGGTGACTGCAGAGTTAGTGTTGTGTATATGGTGACTGCAGAGTTAGTGTTGTGTATATGGTGACTGCAGAGTGAGTGTTGTGTATATGGTGACTGCAGAGTTAGTGTTGTGTATATGGTGACTGCAGAGTTAGTGTTGTGTATATGGTGACTGCAGAGTGAGTGTTGTGTATATGGTGACTGCAGAGTGAGTGTTGTGTATATGGTGACTACAGAGTGAGTGTTGTGTATATGGTGACCACAGAGTGAGTGTTGTGTATATGGTGACTGCAGAGTGAGTGTTGTGTATATGGTGACTGCAGAGTTAGTGTTGTGTATATGGTGACTGCAGAGTGAGTGTTGTGTATATGGTGACTACAGAGTGAGTGTTGTGTATATGGTGACTACAGAGTGAGTGTTGTGTATATGGTGACTACAGAGTGAGTGTTGTGTATATGGTGACTGCAGAGTTAGTGTTGTGTATATGGTGACTGCAGAGTGAGTGTTGTGTATATGGTGACTACAGAGTGAGTGTTGTGTATATGGTGACTACAGAGTGAGTGTTGTGTATATGGTGACTACAGAGTGAGTGTTGTGTATATGGTGACCACAGAGTGAGTGTTGTGTATATGGTGACCACAGAGTTAGTGTTGTGTATATGGTGACCACAGAGTGAGTGTTGTGTATATGGTGACCACAGAGTGAGTGTTGTGTATATGGTGACCACAGAGTGAGTGTTGTGTATATGGTGACTACAGAGTTAGTGTTGATGCTCTCTCACGGTGTTGGCTTTCAGCTGTGTGTGTGTGTGTGTGTGTGTGTGTGTGTGTGTGTGATGAGGGCGCAGTGTAAACCACCTGGTTGGGTCACCCCACCCCCCCCCCCCCCCCCCCCCCTCAGTGCTGATGGTATAGGCTGCCGTCATGTCTCTGATAACCTATACCAGCAGGAGAGAGTAAGACCTGCGAACCATGGGGGTCTGACACGGCGCTTTCGGAAACAGGCCATCCGTGTTTTCACAACGTGGCAGACTCCGGTCGTGCCAGGAGGCGGGCGGGCGCATATACACGTGCACAGGCCACCGCGGGCACGTGTGTTTATAGAGGGAGCTCCCCTTAGAAGGAGAACGTGCGACTGTCAGAGGCATCTATTTTACTGCGCAGCCATATTTAAAAAGGGCCCATTCCAGCGCCAATCATGAGACAACAACATACGGTTCGGCGTCTTGCCAAGGAGAACATTGCGTCCAGGCGGTGAGGAGTTCCGGAGTTTTCCTGAGCTGTTATATCTAAAACGGAGCGAGAGCGGTAATCTAATCTGGGCTCCAAGATTGCTGAAGAAAATTCGACAGGGTGTAAAATCCATTAGGAGGCCGAGATGGCCGAACTGTGGAAACAGGTTCCTGCACCACGGCTCTTCCCAGACTCCCATAACACCATCTGCACCAGGCCGGTGGGTTTCAAAATGAGAAATATGATTTCAAACCACGTGAAGTAAAACGCCGTGTCCTCACGCAGTTCGGCACCTGCATAAGACTCCCCGATCTGGCATGCAGAGACGAGAGAGCGGAGAAGTATAAAAAGTGACCGGTCTTAACTGGGTTTGCGATTGCATTTCAAAGCACATCTCATCCAACCAGATATAAAAAGCCACATAAATACAACCCCCCCCCCCCCCCTCCTGACCGCCCCCCCCCATCTCCGTTTTGGTTCAGACTCCGTGGGGCTGCTCTCACTGGGGCTACTCTCACTGGAGCTGCTCTCACTGAGCTGCTCTCACTGGAGCTGCTCTCACTGGAGCTGCTCTCACTGGGGCTGCTCTCACTGGGGCTGCTCTCACTGGGGCTGCTCTCACTGGGGCTGCTCTCACTGGAGCTGCTCTCACTGGGGCTACTCTCACTGGGGCTACTCTCACTGGGGCTACTCTCACTGGGGCTGCTCTCACTGGGGCTGCTCTCACTGGAGCTGCTCTCACTGGAGCTACTCTCACTGGAGCTACTCTCACTGGGGCTGCTCTCACTGGAGCTGCTCTCACTGGGGTAAGCTGCATGGCGTCACCCGGCGGGAGGCTACAAATGGCTTTTATTGTCCTGCGGCACAAGTGGGCAGAGAGCCTCTTGTTATTCTGCCCCGCGCTAACTGGCCTGCCTCCTTGGGCAGAGCCCCTGTGGTTGTGGTCGGGCAACTGTGGAAAGGCGGCTGGGCAGCGCCGGGCCAGCGGGCCCTCGGACGGCCCGGGGCGTCCAGTGAGGAAGGGCCAGGGGACGAGGGCCAGGACCGAGGTGCGTTGGGCTGGGTCTGGGTTACAACATGTCTCTCATTTCAGTGAAGCGGAATGACGGCACCCTCAGAATGAAGAGGTCCACTAGTTTGGGGAAGAGCGTTCATCCCTTTAAACAGAGCACTCGAATAGGGAGAACCGCACAAGGACAAACCAAGCGATCAAAGCAGTGACTGGGAACAGACTAGAGTAATAGATAGACAGGCTGGGCCTTGGATCGTGAAGTGCGGGGGTTGACGGGGATCTGTTCACCACATCGCACTTCACCACATCTGCTGGGAGCAGACCTTCATAAGTCAGGCTGGCCGTATGAGGAGAAGAGAGGGAGGGAGAGAGGAAGGGAGAGAGAGAGAGAGGGAGAGAGAGAGAGAGAGAGAGAGAGAGATGCCCGTGGCAGCATGTCACAGTTCTCCAGTGTTTTTTGTCATTTACAACTCTTTCATAATTGAAAGTGTTATGGTTAGCTGGTTTTAATCCGCCTCTAGCCACATGAGAGGAGCGTTGGCCTTCAAAGTGCCTGCCCTTCCTCCTCCTCCTCCTCCTCACACACTGCTGCCCCACATCCACTGTGAGAGGTTCACTGCAGAAATGCACATGTGCTATACATAACACACAATAACACAAAACAACCCTCACAAACACCTTGATCACACGTCCAGCCACACACAGACACACACACACACACACACACACACACACACACACACAGACACACACACACACACACACACACACACACACACACACACACACACACACAGACACACACACACACACACACACACACACACACACACACACACACACACACACACACACACACACAGACACACACACACACACACACACACACACACACACACACACACACACACACACACACACAGACACACACACACACACACACACACACACACACACACACACAGACACACACACACACACACACACACACACACACACAGACACACACACACACACACACACACACACACACACACACACACACACACACACACACACACACACACACACACACACAGACACACACACACACACACACACACACACACACACACACACACACACACACACACACACACACACACAGACACACACACACACACAAACACACACACACACACACACACACACACACACACACAGACACACACACACACACACACACACACACACACAGACACACACACACACACACACACACACACACACACACACACAGACACACACACACACACACACACACACACACACACACACACACACACACACACACACACACACACACACACACACACACACAGACACACACACACACACACACACACACACACACACACACACACACACACACACAGACACACACACACACACACACACACACACACACACACACACACACACACACACACACACACACACACACACACACACACACACACACACACACACGCCACGCTCCCCTGCTGGTCCTCCACTCCCCCACACAGAGCTGCTAAAACCCTCACGGGCAAAACACCTCCAGGCTGAAATCACAGCCGTGACAATTCTGCATGAAACACCTCCACGCGGCTGTAGAACACCCCCTTCAGCAGCGATGGGACACCATATGGTTCCCCATAAAAGCTGAAGATGCAAAGATGCTAAGTGGAAATTAACGAGGAACATGTGCTATGGGGAGACGATTACAGCAGTACTGGGCTGCATTAGCATTTATTAGCAATCAGCTTGAGTTTTGAGCAATGATCTTAAAATCAACATTTGCATATGAGGAATCCTCCATAACAATAAGGCTGGTGGAACAAACTGCAACCTGAAAGTCTCTCTGTCCAACCACTAATCGCCCCCAAACTATAGAAGACGCACAAGGAGAAAACAGACATTATGGTTTCGCCAGACCAGGATCTTTTCTGGCATGGAAACGTTCCCTAAACATTGGCCATTTCCTCTGCCTCGTGAAGGAGCTGGATTGGCTGGTTTTCCATCGCTGATCTCACTGGGTATCTTTTCCCTTGGCCCATTCCATTGGTCCATACAACCACTGAACTCTGACCCTCATGCCAGTACGGCTCCCTGAGACGGTCTGCAGTAGAGTCATCTTCAGGCTTCAAGTGAGGCTCTACTCACGTAGAGGTGCCGGGGATGATGGGAAGGCGTTTCCCCACACAGAGGGCTCTACGGCACCAGGGGGGGCCGCCACCCCGTCTGCATGGGCACTTCAAGACCGTATGGAGGGGGCGTGGGGGGGGGGGGGGCTTCACCCAGACAAAAGGGCCTGTGTTAAGTGGATCGGCCAGATTGTTTGATGCTCCAAACTGCAGCCCAGCACACGTGTGTATATGCTCACGTGTGTGTGTGTGCCAAGTTGCTGCTAAACCACTTCTGCTATTAACCCGGCATGAGTAAAAAAATAAAACATAGTAATAATAAAAACCTGATGGCGGATATGTGAGCTTCATCAAAGCAGCACTCCAGTTTGGCTACAGGAGTTCAATGGGCGTACACAGGAAACGCTGGCTTCTGTTTCATTAGCAGGAGAGGGCTTGGGGTGCCGCTCTGGGGGCCTCTAGGTGTCCAGCTAGAGGGGCCAGTCTGAACTCTGGGATCTATTCTTAGACCCTCAAGGCCCTGAACATAAATGAATCATTTATTTATCAGTTTAGTCACTGAATTATATTCATGGGCAGCGTGTAGATCTTGAAATATTGTCTGGAGGAATTTCCCAACTTCAATGAAAATCAGTGACATATAAATAAAACATTTTTCTGAATGCATTTTACTTTCTGAAAATGTTTTATGTGTTTTATGTGTAGGCATATTGCAGTCTTTACACATTTGTGAGTCACAACTGTGATACTGAGTAATTACATAGTACACACACACACACACACACACACACACACACACACACAGACAGACACACACACACACACACACACACAGACTGCTGCAGCTATGCCTAACATGCTAAGTCACACTCAAACACAAACATAAGGATCTAGCAGTGTTAACGACCTACAACAGTGCACTTGCAAAGTATGGCATCTGAATGAAGTATGGCTACCCCAACCCCCCCAACATCGTGGAGAGCTAGCACGCCCCTCCCCTCCCCTAAACCCCCCCCCCGCCCCTCCCCTCTCCTCCCCTCCCCTCCCCGCACCTCCCCTCTCCTCCCCTCCCCGCCCGATCTGAGCCCTGGTTCACAGAGGTAGCGTGTATATGCAGCGTTAGACCTCCCAGCTCCGCTCCAAGCCAGTGGGCCCGGGACAAACGGCGAGCCTCCCCCTCCAGGACAGCAGGAGTGGTCTCTTCCGCGGGAGCCTCCCCCTCCAGGAGAGCAGGAGTGGTCTCTTCCGCGTGACCACATGTGGACCGCCTGCTTTCGCTCGGACGCATCTGCTGGCGGCCGCGTGGGCAGACAGCCACGCTAACCGTCACTGCTCCCTCTCCTCCTGTAGCCGCTCGGAAGGTCGAGCGAGACCCGTGCGGGACAGATCCGGAGAGTGATTCACAGCTCGCTCACCACTTCACAGGCCAGTCAGAAAGCGGCTGGCGTGGAGCCCCTCCCCGCACGCCCCCTCCACATTTCTACAGGTGTCTCCCATGTGTGTGCGTTCATCTAATTAGCTGCAAACGGAACAGGGCCAGGGCGAGGGCCCCCACTAACGAGACTCCTAAACACACACATGTGAAGCTCTCGCTCGTTGCCAGCTGGCATTCTCTCCTGCACCTCGCGCCAAACACACACACACACACACACACACACACACACACACACACACACACACACACACACACAGTACTCAACTCATTAGCACAGTCCCTGTGAAACTCCTGCAGTCTCTCATCACGTCCCCCGTCCCCCCCCCCCCCCAGCCCTCCGTCTCTATGTCTGTGTCACAGGAATCCTCCTCAGGTCTTCCTCCTTTCTCCGTCTCCCATGATGAACAAACACATCCGACCACCGTCCACGCACGGAGACACAGCTTCACCCAATAAAAGGCGCTGGCCACCTGGCCTATGTGGACATAAATCTGTGGTGTAAGAAGCACAGGTGATCCGGACTGGGCTGCACAAGCGGTCCGAAACAACTTAAATCGAAACATATTTAGACGTGGAGGTAAGCCCTCCCGTGTGAGCCTGGCTAGTGAAAACATGGCCTCATGAGGTGCGGCGTGCCCTCTGGACAACCGCCATCCACGCTGCGGGAAAGACAAACGTCAGCCGTGCGGGATCTCGGTTGCCACGGGGACGGAGGGCGAGGCGAGCCCACAGGACGCGACTGGGATGTCCATGTGGAGAGCGTTCACGCTCGCCCACTACATCACATTCACCCTCATCTGTGCGGGGACTCACAACCGAGAGGCCGGCGAGTCCGTCCGGGTCGAGACTTCCAGTGGCCCGCTGACCGTCGCGGTCAGACAGAGCTTAGGCCAGCCAGGAGGTTCGGCACTGGTCGCATATCCAGACCTCCATTGTGCGGAACGTGTCCAAGGCCACCAACTTCCTCACACTCACTCCCGACACACACAGCGCTCACTCCCGACACACGCACCGCTCACTCCCGACACACGCACCGCTCACTCCCGACACACGCACCGCTCACTCCCGACACACGCACCGCTCACTCCCGACACACGCAGCGCTCACTCGCGCTCACTCCCGACACACGCAGCGCTCACTCCCGACACACGCAGCGCTCACTCGCGCTCACTCCCGACACACGCAGCGCTCACTCGCGCTCACTCCCGACACACGCAGCGCTCACTCGCGCTCACTCCCGACACACGCAGCGCTCACTCCCGACACACGCACCACTCACTCCCGACACACGCAGCGCTCACTCGCGCTCACTCCCGACACACGCAGCGCTCACTCCCGACACACGCAGCGCTCACTCCCGACACACGCAGCGCTCACTCCCGACACACGCAGCGCTCACTCCCGACACACGCACCGCTCACTCCCGTCACACGCAGCGCTCACTCCCGACACACGCAGCGCTCACTCCCGACACACGCAGCGCTCACTCCCGACACACGCAGCGCTCACTCCCGACACACGCAGCGCTCACTCGCGCTCACTCCCGACACACGCAGCGCTCACTCCCGACACACGCAGCGCTCACTCCCGACACACGCAGCGCTCACTCCCGACACACGCAGCGCTCACTCCCGACACACGCAGCGCTCACTCCCGACACACGCACCGCTCACTCCCGACACACGCACCGCTCACTCCCGACACACGCACCGCTCACTCCCGACACACGCACCGCTCACTCCCGACACACGCAGCGCTCACTCCCGACACACGCACCGCTCACTCCCGACACACGCACCGCTCACTCCCGACACACGCACCGCTCACTCCCGACACACGCACCGCTCACTCCCGACACACGCACCGCTCACTCCCGACACACGCACCACTCACTCCCGACACACGCACCACTCACTCCCGACACACGCACCACTTGTTTCAACAGCTCCGCCAAACATAAACAACCATCCGTCCCAAATGCTTTCTGTCCAGTCATGAAAACAAAACGAATCCTGGCCATCTCTCCCGTGGTAACTGTTTACAGTGGGAGGTGATAAGACCATTTCAACAGACCTTTCAAGTCAGCACATCTGGCATTTGGGCCAAAGCAAAAACGATTTTCCGATTGCTGGCCTGCACATAAAGAGTATTATAGACTCGATCACAAACCTCCAGGTAGTTGCACATAATGTGTTTACAATGAGCTGTCTGGGGTTATCAGGGTGTGTATTGCTGTCTGAAGGAGTGTGTGTCAACCCGCACCTCTGTGTGTGCTACACAGAGGCTCTGTCAGTACGGGGGGAGGCTAGCCGTCGGGGGAAGGGGCTGTTTCAGCGCTGAAATGTTTACAGTTACGAAGAGCGATGGACCCTCGTCACACACTCCCCGCACCGGCCTGCACCATTTCAAACACCATCGGCAACACAACAACTGGTCGCTATGATCACAGCGTTGTTTTGTATTCCCTACGTGAGATTGCGCATCACAGACCCAAGCTGTCGTCTTGGGATTGCCAACAAAACAAACGTTTTGAAACAGCTACAAATCTCACCTCTCAGGATCCGACGAAGGCTTTCGCATGATACGATGTCACGTTCTTGGCAAAGGGAGAAGAAATAGTTTAACGGTTGGGATATTTCATATTTCATAACGTTGACGTTGTAGAACACAGTGTTAGTGATGAACATTCCTGCAGTCTAAACAAGCTCTATTATAAAGGGAGGTTGTTCACTTATGGATTTGTTAGGCACAAGCAGAGCACATCTCTAGGAGTGCTGTCTGCTAGCTGTGAGCACACAGCAAGTTAAGTCATGAGTACTTCAGTTCATGAGTACTTCAGTTCATGAGTACTTCAGTCCGACAGAATTTCATTGTCTTTCTCATATTTCTCCCTTGAAACTTTGTGTACTTCACTACATTTTTAATATCTTTATATACATTTCACACACACACACACACACACACACACACACACACACACACACACACACACACACACACACAGAGTCTAGGTCCACAGCTGATTTTGCCTAATCTTTTGTCACATAAAATCATCAGATTTCTCAGAGATCTTGTTCCATATTGACATGAAAGCGCCTTGTATTCACTGCAGATTTGCCAGCTGTAAATCCATGATGCAAATCTTCTATTCCATCCCATCCCAGAGGGACTCTATTAGACTGACATCTGCTGACTGGTGAGGCCATTTGAGTACAGTGAGCTCAACAGTCATCTTCAAGAAACCAGTTGGGGGATGATCTGAGCTTAGTGACATGGAGCACTATACTGCTGGAAGGAGCCCTCAGAAGATGGTCAACAACACCACCATTCACCACACCAACACACCACCACCAGTGCGAACCGCTGATACAAGGAAAGATGGATCCATGCTTTGATGTTGTTTACGCCCAACTCTGACCTCACCATCCAAAGGCCAGAAATTGAGATTTATCAGATCAGGCTGGGTTTTCCAGTATGCTGTTGTCCAATTTTGGTGAGCCATTGTGAGTAACAACCCTAGCTGATGATCTCAGCTAACAGAAGTGGTACCCGGTGTGGTCTTCTGCTGCTGTAGCCCATCTTCTTCAAGGTTTGATGATTTGTGCATTCAAGATGCTCTTCTGCACACCACAGATGTAATGAGTGGTTAAGTCACTGTTGCCTTTCTGGTATCAACAAAAGAACTGGTGCTCATTGGACACTTTCTCTTTTCCAGACCATTCTCCATAACTCCTGGAGACGGAGTGAAACTCCCAGTAGAACAGCAGTTTCTGAAATAATCAGGAACTTCAGCATGTGGTGTTGGTCATGTCTGCATGCGTTAATGATGTGTAACCAATTAAGTGGCCACCGAGTGTCAGAATGGTGAAAAATACATGTTAGGGTTGGGCCTAGCCAATGGAATATGGGCACCATGACACTGAGCCACTTCAAACAAAGCAGGACTAATTTACTGCCCAACACAAATGACTTGCCAAGGTGTAAATGTGAGGAAATAAAAAAAGAAACTCCCCCTCCCAACCCACCACCCTGCACAGTGCGTCCTGACTGTCTGCTCAGATAACTCACAAAGGGCTGAGCAGCAAGTTAGCTCAAGCACACGCGTCAAAGCAGCGGAGACGCTTCAGCAGAGAGGACTCCGGCTCGCCTCGCAGGTCCACCCGGGACACGTGTTCTTGTTCGTTCCCTGCTCCTTTTACTTCCTTGTGCACGTTCCCGGTCCAGGGCCTCTCTAATTTCACTGAAAGGCGGCAGAAGTCAACGACGGAATCAAGAAATCTGGAATCTGGCCCGCAAGTCCAGAAAATATTCTCTTTCCTGTCTCCTTCTTCTGCCAGAGACCACATCTCTCAATCCCTGCAGCCAACAGCCAGCGGTCCCAAACTATGAGGAGTATTCTGAGCTCTGTAATTTCTGTCATTTGAAACACACGCAGACACACGCACACATGTACACACACACACACACACACACACACACACTCTTCTCTTCTGCCAGGCATGCTCCGTCCAGCAGCCCTTCATCAGGCCTTCCAGCTAAAAGCGGAGGCGGTGCATCTAGTTCTGGGCCACGGAGGACACGCTCGCAGAGAGCGGCAGGTACCGGACCAAGCGACCCCGCTGAGGTCACAGAGGCTGCAAGACCGACTGGTCCGCTGCCATTCCAAACACGAAAGCCACGGCCATGTTCAGTCACACACACACACACACACACACACACACACACACACACACACACACACACACACACACACACACACACACACACACACACGTGCCCACAGCATGGCAGCTCGCCCTCCTCGTCCCCAGCCACCCGACCTTCTTCCTGTAAACACGCCGCGCTCAAAGCTACACTTAACGTCTATTTTTGCCCTACCTGTCTGTCTCAGCGGGCGCGTTGGTGAGGGCACCGGTGTCGGGCGGGCAGTGCAGCCCCAGGGCATGGCTGCCTCACGCCTCCCAAAAAGGGCACGACTCTTTTTATTTTCTTCCCCCCCACCCCCCCCCCCCCCCCCCGCACCAGCGTGTCTTTGATAACAGGCCTCAGCGGAAGCCGGGAGGAGGTGGCCCGTCTCCATGATGACAAATGACCATAACGGAGACGGCGGGCACCAGACACGTCTCGGCCCGCTGTTTACACCGCCGCCCGTCTGCTGCGGCGCTCGGAGAGGGGCCCGGGTGTGGCGAGAGGGCGCTGGAGGAGAGGAGAGGCCGCACTGTCTGGCGTTGCGGTATGTGGCGCTTCCACGGCTCATCGTGCCTGCTGCTCGGACCGGGCCAGGACGCCTCTTTGAAAAGCGCCCAAGCGATCGCATTGTTAACGGGAGTGGTGGCAAAGCTGCAATCCCTCAAATACAGGAATCTAGCAGAGATTATGGACACACACACACACACACACTTGGTGCAAAGAAGTGGGGGAGGGGGATATGGGATATGGAGTCAGAACTTCATTCATTCTTCACTCATTTTACTCAGATGCGTGGAGTTCCCCTCCTACCTCTTCCTCTCGCCCCACGCCAGGCCTTCCTGGTGGAGGTGAACGCATTCGCCCTCCCCAGCACCATCCGGCAGGCCAGGCCCAGACGCCACCAGCGTGCCAGCTACGCCGTCCGTCACCCACCAGACGCTGGGCCGTCAGCACTAAACTATGCCACAGAACTGGCTCCCATCTACGCCCACGAGTGGGGTTAGGAAAAGGTCACGAGAGACCGCAGAAGGAGACTCTGGCAGCCCGTCCAATTCAAAACAAGCACGCGTTGCTGCAGGGAAAGTCACTCACACTGCAAAATGAGCTGCGCTGATTAGAAAAGTAGATTAAAAGCCAAGAGAAAAGTCGACCCAGAGACAGCAGAACAGGCCCACAGTAACTCAGTAAAAGCTGGACAAAGGCCGTTTGTGTGCAAACGATAAGACAGCTTCCGCCAGCAGCGTCAGCCCCGGACACCAACCCTTTCACAGACGCGTCACAGCCCCACACACTTCCACACACCTCCAAACGTTTACCCAGAGGGGAGAGGGCTAATGTTTAACCCTCCGTGTTGTTTGAGGGAGCGCTGTATCGATCCACCCATGACTACCCACCTCGGCGGGGGGCCGGCCGGCCGCACACCTCGGCTGGGTGGGAATGTTTGGTCTGCGATGGCGCCACAGTCCTTCTCTACTTCCCTGTTCCTGCTCCACACGTCGGCACTGATTAACCCGGCCGGGCCGGCCTCTCCCGAGCTCCTCTCCGGTGAGGAAGACGAGCGTCTGGAAGGGTCATGGCCACGCTACCGCTCGTGGGGCATCAACGCACAATTCTCACGGTTCGCCACGGCGTAGGGTATCGGAGCGGGGATGAATGGGGGGGGGGGTCATGACTGCGGTGTAGTGTGGGTCTGTCTCACCGAGCCATGGGGGAACAGAGAGGAGTGAGGGGAGGTGGGGGGGGGGGGGGGGGGGGGGGGGGGGGGGGGGGGGGGGGGCGTGAACTCACCCGGCGCCTGATGAGTTACACCTCTAACAGAACACACCTGGTTCTGGTTTTCAGACAGATCTGGGTGGGTTGGTTAAATTAAAATGAAATTTTGAAAGTGTGGGATATCTGAGGTCAGGGATAAAGGTGGAAATGGTACCGGATCCAGTACACACACACACACACATACACACACATACACACACATACACACATACACACATACACACACACACACACCACACATACACACATACACACACACACACACACACACACACACACACACACACACACACACACACACACACACGAGCAGCAACAACTTCTCCGATCTTTCGCTCTTTGGTTGCCAGTTCAGCCTACGCCTTTGGCTCACCCGTGAAACAGAACGGTCCAGGCGGGTGTTCCCGGGAGCAGCGTTCGGGCCAGCCTGACAGAATCTGCTCAAGCACACCTGCTTCAACCTGCTGGGTTTAAAAAGCGTGCTGGAGCTGAGAAGAGTCCCGGCACCGCCCAGCTGATCCCTCGGGCCACCACGGCCCAGTGGACATCTCTGTACCGCAGAACGCTCACATGGACACACTTACACACACCGTGAGGGTAGAAGGAAAAGAATAGTGAACGGTGAAACACGTTTGTTTTGTGTTTGTTTCAGAGCCCGGGCAGATATTCCATATCTACACCCCCTTCTGCTGGGACTATTCCATATCTACACCCCCTTCTGCTGGGACTATTTCTCCCCCAGCTGTTATTGTCATGCAGTTTACCGTTTATTCACAGTTGCACCAATGCAGGGTGATGTATGCAGTTGTGGTGATGTTTACAAGGGGAAGAGAGAGAGAGAAAGAGAGAGAGAGAGAGAGAGAGAGAGAGAGAGAGAGAGAGACGGGGGTGGGGGGTTGGGGGTGGTTACCTGCACGGCGTTCAGCTGGGCTCGGGGATCAAAGATGCGCAGGTTCTTGTCCTGGTGGAGAGACAGAAGCACAGATGAGACAAGATCACACATCACATCATAAGCCCCTATGACCACTGAGCTACACACACTCCCCCGAGGGAACGCGCACGGCAGACGCACACACCAACGTGCAGACCACACTGCACTGAGCCTCCGTGTTCACACACCAGTCGAATCGCACCTGATTAAGGGAAAATGAAGACTATCACGACCAGGCTGTGACTGGGTTAGTCTCTCCTATCAGTCACCCCAACACAGACCTAATCAAGACTGCAGCGCGTCACAGAGAGGCGGCCCACCCACGAGCTGCAGACGGAGGGGGCGTGGCCACTGGAGCACACTGCAGATACACAGTGCACACCACAACACACCATAAACAAGCCGGGACAGCAGGAAGCCCCCTGCTAAAGCCCTGCGAACATTTCACTAATGCACAGACACAGAATGCAGGACAGTCGACATTCTTCATCGCAAAGAGCAGAAGAAAACGTTGAGAGAAGCTTAAAACCATTTGATCATGTACACAAAAACACACGACAGCTGCCCCACACTCATGGATGTTCACGCATGTGTAGGTGACAAGATAATAGGGTGTAAATCTGATGCAGCCTCACACTTTCACTCACCGATCACGGGCCTAACCCAACACTCCAGTGACACACACTAACCACGGGCCTAACCCAACACTCCAGTGACACACACTAACCACGAGCCTAACCCAACACTCCAGTGACACACACTAACCACGGGCCTAACCCAACACTCCAGTGACAAACACTATCCACGGGCCTAACCCAACACTCCAGTGACGAACACACTGTCCACGGGCCTAACCCAACACTCCAGTGACACACACTATCCACGGGCCTAACCCAACACTCCAGTGACACACACTAACCACGGGCCTAACCCAACACTCCAGTGACACACACACTATCTACGGGCCTAACCCAACACTCCAGTGACACACACACTATCTACGGGCCTAACCCAACACTCCAGTGACACACACACTATCCACGGGCCTAACCCAACACTCCAGTGACACACACACTATCCACGGGCCTAACCCAACACTCCAGTGACACACACTATCCACGGGCCTAACCCAACACTCCAGTGACACACACACTATCCACGGGCCTAACCCAACACTCCAGTGACACACACTAACCACGGGCCTAACCCAACACTCCAGTGACACACACTAACCATGGGCCTAACCCAACACTCCAGTGACACACACACTATCCACGGGCCTAACCCAACACTCCAGTGACACACACACTATCTACGGGCCTAACCCAACATTCCAGTGACACACACACTATCCACGGGCCTAACCCAACACTCCAGTGACACACACTAACCACGGGCCTAACCCAACACTCCAGTGACACACACACTATCCACGGGCCTAACCCAACACTCCAGTGACACACACACTATCCACGGGCCTAACCCAACACTCCAGTGACACACACACTATCCACGGGCCTAACCCAACACTCCAGTGACACACACACTATCCACGGGCCTAACCCAACACTCCAGTGACACACACTAACCACGGGCCTAACCCAACACTCCAGTGACACACACTAACCATGGGCCTAACCCAACACTCCAGTGACACACACACTATCCACGGGCCTAACCCAACACTCCAGTGACACACACCAACCATGTGCACTCAGAGGCTACTGCTGGACGCCTGTAACCCTGGGCAACATGCGTTACAATGGCCTGTAAATCAGCCATTGTCAATGTCAAACAGTTCTGTCAAACTTCTGCTGTGGAACTGAACCAACTGAGATCCTGTCGACTTATCAAGGAAATAAAAAGAAACAGAAGCACATGAGGAGACTAAGGAGCTTTAGGGTGTGGCTTCTCACAGCCACATGAAAAAGTTCAACAGAACCCGAACACTGGCCATGTCCTAGACTCCATCAGCCCCCATCAGCCTCCATCAGACCCCACCAGACCCCATCAGACCCCATCAGACCCCACCAGACCCCAACAGACCCCACCAGACCCCACCAGACCCCAACAGACCCCACCAGACCCCACCAGACCCCATCAGACCCCACCAGACCCCACCAGACCCCATCAGACCCCACCAGACCCCATCAGCCCCCATCAGCCTCCATCAGACCCCATCAGACCCCACCAGACCCCATCAGACCCCAACAGCCTCCTAATGGCACGGCTGTGATAAACCAAACAACCCCACAACCAGGCGTACAATAGGCAGCCTGGGCACACAGTCCTTGTGCCACAGAATACACACCTCCACACGTCTGCCCAGGAATTGGACCGTATTGGACACACATGTTGGCCTGGACGATGTGCTTTAATAAGGTGGTGAGAGGGCGGACTGAAGGGTCTTCTCGGTTCCTCCCGTGAAGGGCAGGACCCCTGGAGCCGCTCTGTGATCTAGTCTCACGTTTCTCTAGTCAACCCGTCGTTTTCCTGTTTTTCTAACACCCCCCCTGAGATGTTGGTCTTTCTGTCTTGGCTGAACTGGTTCCGTGGGGAGAGGTGTGGGCCCGGGGGGGCGAGGGGGGGCCCAGTGTGTACGTAGATCTGCCCCTATTGCCCCTGCTGCACATGTGGCCCCATATGTGACATGGCGCTTATGCCCCAACTGCCTCTCAATGCTGAGTGGTTGGGATGTTTTGCCCAAACTGGAACACCGCCCTGGCATTGCCTGTGGCCTGTGGCAGTCAACATGTGCAGGGCTACGGGGAGGATATTGCACTCCCCCGTTACAGGCTGTAGAACCGGCGTTGGAACCTCGACCCAAGTTCACTCAGCACATCCAGCGCACAGTGGACGCTCAGACGCTCTGGCGTGGACAGAGGTCCGGTCACCTGCATGGGACACGCTATGGTTTCACACGCAGCACGGACCCCCGCGTGAGAGCACGCACGTGTGCCTTTACTCAACCGTCCTATGCGATCTTTGCATGGAAAAGAAATACTGCGATGAAAAAAAATGCCCTACATGTCAGTTACGATACGTCAGCCTTTTAGAATTTCCAGGAAGGCGAATTCTTTTGCGGCTGTATATTAGGCAGGTTTTTATTGGACACGCGAGTCTAAAAACAACACCGGGCCTGAACAACGCACAAAGGAAGGTACAGTAGATATTCAGATGTATTCTGGTCTACTTCAAGCTCTGCCTAAAACCTCCTCCATCTGTGTGTTCCACCCACACACCCTCCACCCTCCACCCTCACCCTTGGTGAGACGTGCTGGGGGCCCTCAGCATTGATCAGACTCATTAAGCATCCTCGTCAAGTGTTAATTACTGTTGCACGACACTAGGAAGTGCGTCTGCAGCCGTTTCTTACCTCAGGCAGTGCAACACTCCTGCGTCTCTCACTCACACTGGCTGGCTGGGTCCCTAATAATAACTCCAGTTGACACATCTCCAATCTACACAAATCTGATCTCCAGGATCTGATTCAGAGCAGTGAGGTTCAGTGAGGTTCAGTGAGGTTCTCAGGCGTTTCCTGGCTCCAGCCTCTCGAGGAATCTGCTGCTGCGTGCAAGGCAGGAGAAACCTCCTCCGTTTATGAGAGCCCCCCCCGGGGACCTGCTAACCACACCGTCCACGCTCACATAGGTGGGGGGAAGAGCACACAGCCCCGACATCTCTGCTTCTGCTTCACTCTGAACACAGAGGCACTTTGGTGACCTCTACTGGCAGACCAGTGCAGTGACGGTTGTGAACTATTTTGGGAACTACTATTTGTGTAGCTGTAACTGTTTTCAGTGCCTGTGCCCGTCCCTTGTGCTGATCTAGCTTTGTGTGGTCCAAGTGCTCCTTGTCCAGACTCACCTTGCAGGACGTAGCCATTAGAGAGCCATCTTCTTTCCAGGCTAGACCCTGCAACTGATCCGTGTGCTGCTCAAGGACTGTCTCACACACACACACACACACACACACACACACACACACACACACACACACACACACACACACACACCTTAAATGGGTTAGGAAATTAAAGAAACTGCAGTAAGACCAAACAGTAGCTAAAATGATTTTTAGCAACCCTTAGTGTTGTCAGTCCTATACAGCCAAGGGTCAGAGTTCATCATTTCTCCTTGAAGTTCTGCAGTGGGGCCGTGAGGCGGCCATAACTAACAGGACTGCATAATTACAGAACACAATGATAGAATGATGGCTGTCTTAATGTAAAACCTGTTTTAAACTGAGAGATGTGACATTTGTAGTATTAAGAGAAATTGTTTACGCAAACTGTAAGGTTATTTCAGCAATAAAAGAACTTCACATTCAGTTCAAACTGATTCTCGATGTAGGTAAAACAATCAGTTATGGCAAATTTAGCACCAATCTACCAAAGCACAGGCTGAATTGACGCTGGCTGACTGACCACTTTCAGGGTACACAAAAAAGCATTTGAGCCGTCTTTGGCCAAACGACTCCCCCAATACACAGCGCAGGGATCGCACCAGCAAAGTGCACAGAGAGGTGTGCACAATCGTGCATGACAGGGACACGGTGCACGGGGAACACGCGGGGGACGTGTCCATGAAGGCGTGCGAGGTGAAGACAGTGGGACAGACGTGTGTTAGAGGGGGAGAGGTGAAAGCGTGTGTGGGCGGGCACGCCACGCCAGCCCTCGCCAGGAAGTGCCACACGCTCACGTGTCACGCAAGAGAGCCGAGCACCCTCAGGGTGTGGACGCTTTGACTCGAGTTACCACGAACGTCAAAGATCCGAGTCAAAGAACGTTAAAGAACGGAGACTCTAAATAGACATCACACTAAACGATAACAAAAAACATGATAAACGTATGTATGTGATGTGACAAAAGCAGGTGCTCCACACAGGTTATGAGGAAAGGCATTCACAAAAAACAAACAAACAAACAAACAACTGTGAGGGGTGGGGCTGTGGTGAGAGATGGAGGGGTCTGGCCAGTAGGTGGCAGTAGTGAGTAGCAGCCATCATGAGGACCAGGGTCGGAGACCCAGAGAGCCTGTCTGTAGGGCCACTGGGCTCAAATCATTTACCTCAGCCGCTCCAGCTTACACCCCTGGGGACTGTGTAAGGCAGCCCTGGAAGCAATCAGGGGCTGGGCAGGTCAAAAACAAGGCCTCACACACCAGATTAAAACACACACAAACACAACAGACTCCGCACAGATCAGAGCACAGAGGACAGAGACAAAAAACGTGGTTTGCTTCAAAGTGTAGAACAATGTTGGGTAATGGAAACAAGTAAATGAGGCTTCCGAAGGCGGAGTGGGCGTAGGTTTGAGCGTACCTGCCAGGGCCGCGTCCCTGCTGGTGTCCCACACCTGGAGGCCCCTGCTGGAGGCCACGGCCAGTAGGCCTGAGGCGGCCGGGTGGAAAAGCACCAGCTCCAGTCTGCCATCGTGAGGCATCAGGGCCACCTCAGCACTGGCAGCCTGCTGCTGGCCTGGCTCACACACACGCCACACCTTCACCTGAGAGAGAGAGAGAGAGAGAGAGAGAGAGAGAGAGAGAGAGAGAGAGGGAGAGAGAGAGAGAAAGAGAGAGAGAGAACGGGAGAGAAAGAGAGAGAGAGAGAAAGAGAGAGAGAGAGAGAAAGAGAGAGAGAGTGAAAGAAAGAAAGAGAGAAAGAAAGAGAGAGAGAGAGAAAGAGAGAGAGAAAGGGAGAGAGAGAGAGAGAAAGGGAGAGAGAAAGAGAGAGAGAGAGACAGACACACACACACACACACACACACACACACACACAGTTAGAAGAACACGTCTTGGCACACTGAGACTGGAGGAGTCAGGTGTGACCCAGATGTGGACTCAAACCCAGTGCTGAGTGAGGAGAGCGGTCTGCTCTCCTCTAGGAGAACGTTCGTGTGTTTCATGTGTGCTTGTGGAACTGGTTTGGCTCCCACTCTGTTGAGCGTTCACTCTGGTATTTTCTTCAGTGCGGTGAGGAACTGCCCCGGGACGACTGTGGCCCGGCCAGCGTCTCCACAGCTGCCTGCAGCGCCACGCCGCTAAAATACACACTTCTTCAAAATGGCGCCTGGAGGTACGGCCACACCAAATCAAACGGGTCAGGGAAGGGTGTGTAGCCCACATGGCAGGACAGGACCCTGGCGCTTAGGACCTTACAGAGACGTGTGCCAAACCGGACAACGTACTCCACGTCTCCGACAACAGAAGAACAGGGAGGAAAACACAAAGCTGCCTGCTCACAGCAGGGGCCTTCTGGAATTTACCCTAGGGTATCCTGAAATTAACCCTATGGCCTTCTGGAATTTACCCTAGGGTATCCTGAAATTAACCCTATGGCCTTCTGGAATTAACCCTAGGGTATCCTGAAATTAACCCTATGGCCTTCTGGAAATTTACCCTAGGGTATCCTGAAATTAACCCTATGGCCTTCTGGAATTTACCCTAGGGTATCCTGAAATTAACCCTATGGCCTTCTGGAATTTACCCTAGGGTATCCTGAAATTAACCCTATGGCCTCCTGGAATTTACCCTAGGGTATACTGAAATTAACCCTATGGCCTTCTGGAATTTACCCTAGGGTATCCTGAATTAACCCTATGGCCTTCTGGAATTTACCCTAGGGTATCCTGAAATTAACCCTATGGCCTTCTGGAATTTACCCTAGGGTATCCTTGACCGAGAGAGTCATGGTCTGGTGTTAGGGAACTGGTCTTGTGACCGGAGGGTCGTGGGTTCGATTAACCAGACCTGAGGCCATGACTGAGGTGCCCTTGAGCAAGGCACCAAACCCCAACTGCTCCCCAGGCGCCGGGCTAGGGCTGCCCACCGCTCTGGGCACGTGTGATCCACAGCCCCCTAGTAATCACTAGTGTGTGTGTGTGTTCTAACTGCACAGATGGGTTAAAAATGGAGGACAAATTTCGATTTCGGTGAAAAAAATCACAATTGACAAAATACGGCACATTTACATTTTTTAACCTAAGCTTAGGGCTTCCTGGAACCAACCCTGGGGCTCAGGTGACGGCTACACAGAGCACATAGTGAGCTGCAAAGCATCCGCGATGGAGCACCACACACTTACCGTCTCGTCCGCTGAGCAGGTGGCCAGGAGACGGTCGTCAAACGGGGAGAAGTCCAAATCAGTGACCTGGTCTAAGGTGGAGGGAGGGAGCAGGTAGACAGAAGAGAAAACGAGGGCACACTCAAGTAGGTCATAGATGCACTTAAGTGTATTTCTGGTATACAAAGTCATTTTCCTGATTCATGCAGGCCAGTCAAAATCAGGTCACAGCTTAACAGGCTGCGTTGTCTATTACATCTGAATCCAACATAAGAGCTGATATTCAGCCTCAAAATGAGTTCAACGTGAAAATGACTAGAAACTGCGTGTTCTGTAATTACAAGAGAAGCTGATGGATATATTTTCTGCCTTACCAGTATGACATGGAAGTTGACCTACTGTCCATTTGCCATCGGGGCCAGGGTTGACTGAGCACACCCCCAACTGTCCCCCCCCTGAAGAGGACAAGCAGGGGTCAAAGTAGGAGAGACAGCAAAGAACAAACGATAAAAACCAACCAACCAACCAACCATCTGCCACATCTATGTACTCTTTAATAAATACTATTCTGGATTAAATTGGCAGGATTACAGCAGGATCCCAGACTAAGCATGTTGATCCGCGATCAAATTCCTTTCCTTCCTGTCGTGACCCGAGGCATGAAAACATCTCTGGCATGATGCAGGTCAGCAGAGCACCTCGTTAACGCAGCCCCAGAACACTAATGCGCTTCACAAGGCGCCCTGCGCTGACGTCAGATCAGTTTTTGGCTCTTTGTACCAGGCATTCCCACTTCCGCAGGCTGATCTGGGACCAGCTCCTGCGGACGGGAGCCCGTGGAGCGAGGCGTCTGCTTCCACGTGTTCAGGCAGGTGGGAAGCATACCGGAGCGGGGCAGGCGTGTCTGCATGCCAGAGGGACAGGCACGTCACGCTAGGCAGGTACGCCCTCTTACCGGCCTGGTCGGACACGAAGGCCACGAGGGTGCAACTGCTTTTGATCTGGTTGCCCTGAGAGCTGAGGGTGCTGCCCCGAACACCGGAGACCCAGCCCTGCGAAATGAGAAGAAGGCAAACAGTCAGTCAGGACTCAAGCACACACACACACACACACACACACACACATACACACACACACACACACAAGCTGTTTTATTTCACCAGTAGCGTCTAAGGAAATCTTTAGGCAGTGGTAATGTGTTTAAAATCGTTATGAAAGCACTGCAATGTGCCATTGATTCTCTAGTGCCACTGATTCAGCATGAAAGTTTCCTGCGGACAGGAGGGTGGGTCGTCTCTGTAACTGTGGCTGAGGTGAGGGTCTGTGGCATGAGACGGAGAAACCCTTGTGGGTGTGTCCACCACAGAAGGTGAAAACACAGAGCTCAGACCACAAACTAAAGCGTGAATAGCAATATGCTGACTGTGTCGGACAGTGCAGTTTTGGACGAAGTTCAAGAGAAAAGTCTCTTGCAGTGAAAGAAAATGCATGATTCTGATTGATGGAAACAAAAAAAGCTATTACAACACTAGAAACCGGAAAGAGGAAATGAAGAGAGATGTTGCACTCTTGACAGTTGAAAACAACCTCACATACAGACGCACGCACTTGCTCACACACACACGCACACACACACACACACACACACACACACACACACATATTCTGGAAGTCCTTTATTTTGAATCAGCAGAAGATGGAGGAAGTGTTGAAGGTTCCCTGTGATGCACAGGCAGGCTCCTCACGCCCTTTCAGCATGTTAACGAGGGACAGGCACTGGGCCAGTACAGCAGCGTGCTCCGGGGCCACGCAACAGCAAAGCGCCCACGCTGAAACGGGGCCCTCTGCTGACCAGCTGCAGTATGACAACAGATACGCACACATCCTCCAGACACACACCACCACAGTCTGCAAAACCTGCATGGCAGTCTGGGTCAGATCACACCAAGACACCTCACGGAGGCATCACCAACTGATGTGGTGAAGACGGTGTGTCTGCACATCTACAGACACTTCTCCTCCAAGATGAGGCTCTCAGTCAGGGTATCACAGCCGCCCAAAACGAGACACATGACGGGTGTGGGACGCTGCTTAGGGAGGTCCAATTCTATATACGGTCATTTCATCAAGGCACATTTACAACAACTGAGGTGCAAACAGGATCCATCCTGACATGAAGACATTTCTGTTGTGGTTAGTTCAAAGCGACCCTTTGTGGTGATGAGAACAACATAAAAAGACGCCCGCCATGGGCCTAAGTCCTTCCAGAGATACTTCAACTCTGCATAATAACAAACCTCACAGAAGAGGCATGCTTGTAGTAGTATAGTTATCAGAAAGTGCAAGAGAACCAGGTAATGCAAAGATGTCCAACTTTCATCTCCTGCAGGGTTCCTCATAGCTACTAAACACGTTCCAGCAGGAAATGTCAGAGGTGCTGTCAGAGGTCTCCAAAAAACCACAAAAGACAAAACTAACCCCAAAACCTTCAATACAGCAACAAGAAAACTATTAGTACAAAAAATGTGTATGAGTTGAATAGACTGTACAATAATATCTGTTTGCGGCTAATAACGTAGATGTTAAGTTCACGCCAGCATCAGCCGCTCAGTCGTTCCTAACGTACAACTCTGAATTACAGCTGTCAAAATGAGACATGAGTATCACACAGTGACAGGAGTGTGATTTCTGGGGAGTAATGTCCAGATATAGTCAGGTTTGGAGTAATGTCCAGATATAGTCAGGTTTGGGCATATAGGAGGAAGTCACACGTTAAAACATCCTCCATACATTTCCAGACGCTCCTCGCAGCTTCACCGCCACCGAGCAGCGGGCTCAGCCGACACCACACAACCACCCTTATCCTCATCGTTTGCAGCCGCACTACTCACATCTTTCTTGGGGATTTTCGGAGTCGTATTCTTAAATTTTGACGTCTTGAACCGATTCATTCTCGTCGCCCCACTTTTCTTTCCGTACCTTCCGGGTGTCTGCTGTTGTCACTCTCGGGTCTGTTCGCGCTGAACGCCTGCGTTTTCGTTGCGCAGCCTTAACGCCCACAATGTGCGCAGCCTGCAGTGATTTGCTGAACTTTAAATCAAGATCTGCGCACCTGAGCGTGTGTAGATTGAATCAGATTACTTCATAACCACATTTTACTCAGCAAAGTGGGGACTACATAATACTGATGTCATTCTCCTGTACTGCACAACCTTTACTATTCTCCTCTTTTCTGAGTTAGTAAGGGGATTAGACGTGACTGGTCTTATTATCTCGAGGACACAGTCTCCCAATTAAACAGGTTGTCTTCCATTTCTAAAAACATCTTTGTTTAAACGTTTCCGCGCATGCGCGTCAGCTGTGACGCATGCGCAGACGCGACTGTCGTACGGCCGCTGGTTGGTAATGATGGCGTCGTCTGCCGCTCGCTGTTCCCCACGTTGGCTAGTCGTCGCCGTGTCCTCCTGCCGTCGGCGGACGTTTTCCGCTCTTTCGTCCCGCCCCAGTGGAGGTGGCCGGGCTGTGCCCACCCGTGTGGCCCGTGAGGTCTGGTCATGGGGCAGCAGGGCAGGAGAAGGGACGGGTAACGCCGTGACATTGAGCGGGCTGTCAGGTGAGTGTGTGTGGCCTGGCCAACCAAACGGTAATAACTCGGTATAAACGGTAATAAATATGTGAATATGGACATTAAACTGTCTGGATACGCGCTTAACATTAGACTAGAACCCAGTAGAGCGCCTGGTGCAGCACTGGTGTGTTAGCTAGCGTGCTACCTGCTAGAAGCTTCTGTCCCTGGTGCAGTGTGAGGAGCCCGGCCGCACAACAGCCTCGCCAGCTGCTATACTCGCCTGATGGAGTAATACTCGTGTGTAGTACGCAACCTTCGGTAAACACCGTAAAATATGGCAACTAGTATTGTCTAGTTCAGCATTCTGGTTCGGTTGGTCAGTGATTTAAGCTTTCAGTCAACAGGCAGAATAATGAATGTAACCAAACTCTAGTTTTTGTCAAGCAGCTGTTTCGTTGATATCATCATGTGCCATTCAGCTGTCTGACATCCTGCAGTTCAGTTTTTCACGCGTAATCTTCCCAGGCAGGAACTCTCCTCATATCATCCCCAAGCTGTCTTTCCACACTAGTGCCCCTGACTGCAACAAACAGGACTTCTACCAGGTTCTTGGGGTTCCTCGCTCAGCATCCCAGAAAGAGATCAAGAAGGCCTATTACCAAGTAAGACCCGACACTGAACCAGCTCTACTGTTGCACTGGTAGACATGTGCCTCGTAGACCCGAGTCATAGATTATGTGACATGAAAGATTAACAATAAGCTAAGATGTATCTCAATATTCAAGAAATGTTCAGATACAACTTGTCGCTAGTATTAAATGTTATGCTCATTTATTGTGAAATAAAGTTTAAAATTCCTAAATGGTTATGCTCATATGAGTCATCACTGATGTAGAATTGGTTCTATTAAATGTGTATGTCTATCATTTGTTTCCATTTTAGCTGGCCAAGAAGTATCATCCGGATACAAACAAAGATGACCCTCAGGCCAAGGAGAAGTTTGCACAACTCGCTGAAGCTTATGAGGTTGGTCTTTAAACCACCGTTGTACAAAATAGCACAACACTTTGAATGATTTGTGCACGTTAGTGCTGGTGTGATATCCCCTCCATCTCGGGCCTGTTCTGAATGTAGGTGCTCAGTGACGAGGGGAAGAGGAAGCAGTATGATGCATACGGCTCGGCGGCGTTCGAGGCGGGTCGGGCTGGGCACGGGTCGGGTCAGCGCCAGTACTGGGGCGGAGGAGCAAGCATGGATCCGGAGGAGCTTTTCCGCAAGATCTTCGGGGAGTTTTCAGGCGCAAAAGGATTTGGGGACTTTAACGCGATCTTTGATCAGCCCCAGGAGGTCAGCGCAAAAGTCCAATGTTCTTATTCATTAATAAAAATAAAGTAACATAATGAAGTAGTTTAATAATAGATGAACTATGGTCTTGACAAGAAAATGTATTCCAACAAGTAAAATTATTAACTTGGTAGATTATGATTGACTCATCTGTCGAAGGAATATTGCAGACAATTTTAGAGAAATCACAAACATGTTTGCTGTCCCCTGTGTGTTAACTGTGTTAAATATGTCATCTGTTGTGTTTTTTCCACCAGTATGTGATGGAGCTGACCTTTATTCAGGCCGCCAAAGGTGTGAATAAGGAGATCACGGTGAACATTGATGCCACCTGCCAGCGCTGTAATGGCAAAGGCCATGAACCTGGCTCCAAGATTCAGCACTGCAACCACTGCAATGGCACCGGAATGGTTAGTCCCGCCTTCAGGGCAATATGTAAACTCCGCCCATCAAGGCCCGGGTATCAGCGAGTTAAATAAAACACAATACTCTTCATTATCTGAACCGTGTCTGTGCGTGATCTTGCAGGAGACGGTGAACACGGGACCGTTCGTGATGCGCTCCACTTGCAGGCGGTGCGGTGGGCGGGGCTCAGTGGTGACCTCGCCCTGCACAGCGTGTCGTGGGACGGGCCAGACCAAGCAGAGGCGCACCGTCATGGTGCCCGTGCCCGCCGGTGAGTACGGGGCACAGTGGTCAGCGCCGCACGCAGAAGGTGGCCAGGGGCAGCAAGGGTGAAATGGTAACATGAGGTGCAAACTTTGTCCTGACTACAGAGCGGTTGCTTTTGCAGGGATCGAGGACGGGCAGACGGTCAGGATGCCTGTGGGAAATAAAGAGATCTTCATTACGTTTAGGGTGAGTAAGCAATTTTTAAAAATGTATATACCTGTCTAATAGTGTTGTCACGATACTAAGAATTACAACTTCGATACGATACTTTACGATACGAATATTGAAATTCGATACCATTTTCGATACCAACGTCATTCTATGCTCATTTCCGTTTTAAAGCCTTTTTATTATTATTTTTTATAAACATGAATATTGTATTTTGTTTCACAAATGTCAACTAAATAAAAGATGTAGTCCCTACCACATTAAAACAGAAAAATAAATAATTGCACATTAATATAAATTAACATAAATAATAATAGTGCGCTCTGGAATTCACATTTAGAAGTCAAAAAAGGCTAGTGCAAAAAGTGTATTTTAAGTATACTTTAAAAAACTTTAAGTCTTTAAGTAACTAAAACTTCAGTATTGGAGTAGAGGTCAGTATTCATAGATGATTGATCCGTTGTATTACGATCACTCTTTTTTTCTCCCTGTATGCTGTCGCACTTACGGCTCTTAAACCAATATGACAAACATTTGCTAGGATACCATAATCAACAAACAAATAATACACATAATATTGTATACTGTAGTAATACTAGAAATGGGAATAATCACCAACCTCTTGGAATTCTTTGTACAAATTTGCGTGCCGGTCCTTCAGGTGTTTGGCCAGATTCGTTGTGTTAAGCTAGGTTTATACTTTCACGAGTGACCGTAATGTGGTAGTATAAAGAAACACACCTCAAAAACAGGGGAAGGAACATTTACCTGATGAATTTTAATGTTGCTTTGTGTTTCAGGTTTGAAAAGTGCTGGAATTTAGGCTAAAGTACTTGAAAATGCTTGAAATTGTAACTACTTCATTTCACAACAAATAGCTGTCTGTCTGAACAGTTCTCTTGTATTACGTTAACAAATACGAGCCTCTTGTAATTCCAGGACGGAACATGAAAACGTTAAGATTGGGCGTTTTGAAAATAAACCACCATTAAATAATGTTATTAAAAAGCGAATTATTTTGAGTATATGTATAAATATTTAACTTAATTAAGTTTAACGTGCTGGGAAATATTGAAATGGACCTTGAAAGTGACGTACAAGTGCTTGAAATCCACCTTGTTTAGGTGTATGAACCCTGCAAACATGACCTTGTTCATTGCGCTGCGGCGCGCGCGCGAAGTTACAAAATTTGAGCGAGCGTAAAATGGACACAAATTAAGTGTTGGTGGTGGTTGGCACCAGAGCGAACTAGTAACTCATTGAATCATAGATGTGGATCAGAGCTAAATAAACTAGATTTTTTTTTTCCGGCGTGAGATATCGGAAGTGTGGCGTGAGAGCGTGTGAAAATGGTCAAATGCATGTGTAGTTGGCAACCCTGACGTTTTCTTCTTATTCTGCAGAGAGGAGGCAAGCACTGCACTGCTGTACGCGCACACTGCCCCCATGTGGCACTCTTTGGAAATACTGCTCTTTAAAAAAAAAAAAAACTCAGTCCTATAGCACCGATACTAAGCAAATTGGGTATTGTACCGTTTTTAATGACGGTACTCTAGTATCGGTATACCGTGCAACACTACCGTCTAATGTAAACCATTGCCTTTATCTGTTCGTCATTGTATGACAGGGATAGTAAGGTTGAAATTTTTTGCCCTATGTTTACCCACGCTTGAACCACGCCATTGCATGGTAAATCCCTAGCTGTACCTTATAAGATGCAACAGAAAAATCAAGCCAGAAGTGAAGAAATATTGGTGCTTGAGTGGTTTTTAAGTCCAGAGTTACCTCACTTTAAATGAAAATGCAGACAAGTCATGAAGGACATGATACCTGCTCTACCTGCTCTTATTCTAAAGGAGACGGGCCAGACAAGTAATGCTTGAAGTACCAGGAAATGAGCTCATCATGTGCCTATGATCTCCTGTACTAGTGTGTCCTGGTGTGACCCACAGGTCCAAAAGAGTCCAGTGTTCAGGAGGGATGGGCCGGATATCCACTCTGATGTTTCCATCTCGGTGGCTCAGGCTCTCCTGGGGGGCACGGTCCGAGCGCAAGGACTCTACGAGATGGTCAACCTCGCTGTGAGTCCGTCCTGGCCCCAGCAAGGGGCGACACCCATGTGGGGGTTCTGGAATGTGAAGGCACGTTGAAACAGTGGGTAACCCCGGGGTGAAATGATTTGCAGATCGCCGCTGGTACCCAGGCAGACCAGAAGATCAGGCTTTCTGGGAAGGGCATCCCACGTGTCAGCGGCTACGGTTTTGGAGATCATTACATCCACGTCAAAGTCCGAGTCCCAAAGTACGAGACCACTTGCTGTTTCCATAATATATTCTTTCGGGCTTTTAAAACAAGAAAACCTTAATGAACTGGAAACTCAGAAATAATTCATTCTCAGTCTTGATGCAAATACTGATTTCTGTGAAGGGATAAACTTCTTCTAATACTGTTTTCTGCTGCTGTGTAGGATACTGACAGACAGGCAGCGCGCCCTTATTATGAGCTATGCAGAAGACGAGACTGATGTGGAGGGAACCGTCAATGGTGTCGCCTCTACCACGGCAGGTAAACACCATGAACACACCACAGACGTCATGCACTACCCGTTATTCATCATGGGGTTTTCGTTTCTGCATAAAACATGCTGTTCTGGGATTAATTGCTAAATCGCTCCTCATCAAATGAGAAATTCAGCTGGCCTGACATGCCATACGTGTCTCCATCCAGGTGGGGGCAGCAGAGGTAAAAAGTCTGAGGCAGGGCAGGACAGGTCCATGGAGGGGGAGAAAACCCAAGAGGAGGGCTTTTTCTCCAAATTAAAGAGAATGTTTAGCTCCTCGTGACAGCCATACACCAGGTAGGAGTAGATGATGTGTGACTGACAGCAGCTCACGCTTCATTACCATCACGGTGGACATGTCTGCAGCTCCGTATTAAACATCCTCACCTGGTGTGTGGCTGTCCTTTAGCTGTAGCCCATATGCTACATTGCTTAGTCTCTTTCACCATCTTCCTGTATGGCTGCTTAATTAAGCACATGTCCTATCTAGTAGTTATTTTAAATGGTGCACCTTGTGGGCTGTATGCTTCAGGGACACAGAACAGGTCTCATATTGGTCTCTATTTCCCCAGGTAAAAGATCTACAGGGAACTGATGGAGCAGGTGTGGGTGCTGAGGGCCCGGGACAGCTGTAGCCAGCCTGATGTGTGTGGCAGTGACACAAGAATACAGACATTGAGGGGTCGCGGTGGTGACCACACGCTTCACCCCAAACACATGCAGCTGTAGCACAAGACAGGTCTGCTCGGGACATTCATTCCTACGACTGTTGGCTTCCCACACCCCTTGAGGAGGTGTGTTAAAAAAAAAAAAAAACACGCCTGTTTATCACGACTTGAGATGATGGTACATGTCTAAATAATGCAGTGTCTTAAGGCCTGTGGGTGGCTCTCGACAGTCTCCAAACCCCAGACACAAGGAAAATGCTCAACATGTTCTCTGGAAATTAATGATGGCCAATAGTTATATACACAGCTTTTTCCATCAAAAAATCTGCAGTTGTCCTTATTTTTCCTAAATTTTGCCAAAACATCATTTGACATCCTAGTTCTGGATCTGTGATCCATGCACCTGTGTGTCTTGGTTGAATGTACCATGTGTACCATGGTTGTACACTGATGTGATGCAAGCGGACCTTTCTGTACAGGCTGTGTATGATGAAGTTCCTGGTGACTGTGCCTTGTCAACTTGAAAGTTCTGATCACACTGAAAATAAGGTGGAAAAAAAAAACCCACTAATTACAGTGATCTCTATCCTGCCTCATTAGTTCTGTACATTAGCGGTCACTATTTAAAATTTGTCAGTGTTGATAAAAAAAATGATACATATTAAAAATCTATATGTATAACAGTTGTAAATTAATAGTATGTTTAGTAAAACAATATTATGGGAAAATTATTTTTGTGATCAAACAAAACGCAATGTAGGTTCATTTAATTTAGATTTATGAATTTATTCAAGAATGAACAGTTTCAGATTAAATAGATTTGAGCATAAATACCTACCATAACACCTTTAATATTATAGCCAAGTATGACCATTGTCAGCAATAGCAGTTACAAATTCAGCTGTAAATATTTAAACCACTACTAAAATATAATTCACTATAAGCCCTGCATCAAAGGTGCAACTTGTAAGAAGAGATGGGTAATGTGTCTATTGCTTTTGGAATCTGCTGTTGGTGATGCAAGGTGTTATAATACATTTATAATACAAGGTGTGATATAATACATTTATAATACAAGGTGTGTTATGACACATTTCTTTGTGGACGTTTCAAAATTTACCATCTTACCTGTGTGGCATTTTGCAACTGTAGTCCACTTTCTAACTTTTTCTTGCCCACAGTATTCTCTTTTACCTTTTTTGAAATATACTCCACAAAAATATCTGTATTGTACATAACCTGGTGGCTTTACTAAATAAAACCTCTGCACTACTGTAAAACAGAAGAACAGCTCCCAACATCCAAGTCCAGAGTCATGCTGGTGAAGTAGACATGGCAGGGGAACCCAGCACAACCATGTGCTGCAAGGAAAGATCGAATATGAAGGACGTTCCACCAGCGAATCCTTTGGTCTCAAAAGTCTCGGGACATCTCACACGAACAAATGAATCAACATAATGTGAAGTGACCCTGGAAACACAAGCTGACAGTTCTTTGAATGAGAATGCATGAAAACCGTTGTATACAGCTAAGGGGATTTTGAACACTTTAATAATATAATTTAAATATTAACAGATACTTTAAAGGGGAACTCAGGTCAACTAAAGGGATCTAGGGACATGTAACCTGTCTGATGTATACAATAAATAGCAATATCCCACACAATCTCAGCAGACTTTTAAGTGCAAATATTTATGGAACACTGAACAAGCTTTTTGGTCAAAACTAGTTCTCCCCCTTCCTAAAACATCTTATTACTTCAACTACTTCATTACTTCACTTTCTGCCACTCGAGCTCTCTAAAGCAGCTGGTTTCTTTCGACACTGTTCTCCCGTTTAACTGAAAATGTATTTGATATCTGCATTACTTTTCCCGTGTTTCACCAACATCTTATACAAAGATGGTAATAGTAATGCGATCTCAAAAACATCAAGCTAAATATGAAAACTAAGAAAGGCCTTGGTTTCAACTATTTGACTAAGATATCTTGCTTGGTTGAAAATGTACAATGTCAATGCCCAGTTGCCTCTACAATTCATATTTCAAAGCAGAGTTTGTCAGCTGTCCACAGAATGTGATTTCGCATGCATTAGCTCTCTTTGGTAAAAAAAAAAAAAAAAAAAAAAAGACTTGGTTTCAGCTATTTGACTAAGAGATATCTTGCTGGAAAAACAGTGTACATCGGATTCGAACCTCTGACGTTCCTGTCCTTTGTTTCTAATTGGGAGCATGCTGCTCAACATGTTGAGCTACACTGTAAAAAAAAAAAAAAAGACGTAAAAAAAATGGTAACATGTCCGGCAGCAAAAGTTGCCAAACAGTTACCGTAAAATTACAGTAAAATACCACACATAATTCAACAATGAATTACTGTAAAATTACAGATTTTCCCTGTATTTATTCTTTGTAATTTCACAGCCAAATTTGAGTAAAATTACAGATTTTCGTTGTAAGAAAACACAGCTAGAATGTTAAAATAACAGCATAATTAGGTTACTTCATGGTATTATTTAAACAATCTACAAATGAACTTGTCAAAGTACGGATCTTTTAAAGTAAAATAACAAATATATATATTCAAATTAACTCAATTTATTGTCATTGTGACGGGCAGGGAGTGCGAAATGAAAAGGAAGCGATCACGCTTCTCAGGGAAAAAGAATGGTTTAATTGAAAGTGCGCAAACCAAAAACCCGTGACATAAATCCAAATTAAGGGTATAATGACCAGCGGTCCACTGGTACAAAGACAAGACATATATAGACGAACAAACGACCCTCAGGTGAGACGGATCACGGGCTCCGCCCACCTGAGGGACGCACACAATGCAACAAAACAACAACAACAACAGCCGCTGTGGACGGAGGCGGCCGGTAGGGGGCCGCCTCACCGTGACAGACCCCCCCACCGCACTCCCCTCCACTGGGTGTGTGGCACACAGCGGCTGCACACAAAACATGAAGGGGCAGGAAGGCAGGGACACACCTCCTGCAGTCCGGGAGCTGAAACACAAAACATTGATTAGCTCACGGGATCCTGGACAGACTGGGCCGTTAATAACACAAAACCATGCCCCGGTCGGTCACAGGGCCCTCACGCCCTAACCGGCCTTCAGCCGGTGAGCCCCACAGGTGTGAGGACGAGGAGCTACGGCTCCTTAATCGTCCCTAGTGTGTGTGTGTGTGTGTGTGTGCAGGTTACCTCCCCGAGGCGTGGCTACGTCACCTCCTGGACCTACCTCCTCCCGGAGCTGACCCCTGCCTTCTGCTAGAGGCCCCAGCCTCCTGGGAAGTCAGCCCCAGCCGGGGCCTCCCTTTACAAGGTGGACTCCTCCACCCAACCCAGGAGCGCCAGAGAACGAGGCCCAGAGCACCCTCCGTCACGGGCTGGGGAGCAGCCCCAAGGGCCTCCTGGTCACCCCGAGCAGGAGGAAGGATCTCCATCTTCAGCAGGAGCTCTTCAGACCGGAGCCCCATAGTCCCCAAACGTCCGGGGGCCCCAGCCCTCTAGGGAGGGGCTCTTTATGACCGGGCTCCGGTCACCCAATCCAATCCAATCCAATCCATTTTATTTATATAGCACTTTAAAACAACAAATGTATACCAAAGTGCTGTACACATACTGAAAGAATAAGAAACATAAAACAGCACAAATATAAAATTTAAATTTTGTGTTTAAATAAAAACACCAAATTTAGGAAGAAAACACACAAAACAACCCAAAGCTATAGGAACAAATAAAGCACTAAGAAAATCAAACTAAATCAAAAGCCAATGAAAAAAGATGTGTTTTTAAATGAGATTTAAAAACGGCGAGTGACTCAATCTGCCTAATGTGCAAAGGAAGGTCATTCCACAATTTTGGACCCGCAGCTGAAAAGGAGCGATCACCTCTGCACTTTCTCAGTGTCCTCGGAACAGTAAGGAGGCACTGATCTGTTGACCTAAGCGAGCGTGCTGGGCTATAGTGTTGTAATAGGTCGGACAGATACTGGGGGGCGAGACCATGAAGAGATTTAAAAACAAATAAAAGAATTTTAAACTGAATTCGAAAAAGGACCGGAAGCCAATGCAATGATTTTAAAATTGGGGTGATGTGCTCTCGTTTTTTTGTATTTGTTAACAGCCGTGCAGCAGCATTTTGCACAAGCTGGAGTCTGGCAATGGACTTCTGGTCAAGACCAAAGTAAAGCGCATTACAGTAGTCCAAGCGATTAGTAATAAAAGCATGAATTAAAATCTCAAAATGGTGACGAGGGAGGACTGATTTAATTTTGGCCAACTGTCTAATTTGAAAAAAGCTTGCTTTAACAACAGTACTAATCTGCGAGTCAAACCTCAGATTACTGTCGAACTTCACACCAAGGTTTGTCACAGTAGGTTTAACATATTGTGTCAAGGCACCTAGATCACAGTCATTAACTCCAGTGTCATTTGGGCCAAACACTATTACCTCAGTCTTCTTTTCATTAAAATGTAAAAAATTATTAGTCATCCACGCCCTAATTTCCTCAACACATTGTAAAAGTACTTCCAAAGAGTGGGTATCTTGTCGCATTAGTGGCATATAAATTTGTGAATCATCTGCATAAAAATGAAAAGAGACACCATGCCTTCTTAATATGGAGCCAAGAGGGAGCAGATACAATGAGAAAAGAAGAGGCCCAAGAATAGAACCCTGGGCCACTCCACATGTGAGAGGGGCTATGGAAGACTCAGTGGCCCCCAGACGAACACAAAAGCTTCTACGTGTCAGGTAGGACTTAAACCACTCTGGGGCAAGGCCCTGGATACCCACACAGTTATAAAGACGAGATAATAGAATTTTATGGTCCACTGTATCGAAAGCTGCGGTTAAATCCAGCAAAATAACTATGACCCCTTGACCCTTATCAATGGCTAAAAGGACATCATTAAAAACTCAGTAGTGCCGTTTCCGTGCTATGCAGAGATTTAAAACCAGACTGGAATTGTTCAAGAATTTTGTGCTCATCTAAGAACACGGTTAGCTGCTGATGAACAACCTTTTCTAAAATCTTAGAAATGAACGGAAGTTTAGAAATAGGCCTGAAATTAGAGAGGACAGAGGTGTCCAGTCCAGACTTCTTGATAAGTGGTTGTACCACAGCATGTTTAAAACTATCAGGTACAACACCATTTGCCAAGCTGCTGTTTATAATATTAAGGACATCAGGGGCTAAAATTGGAAAAAGTTCTTTAAACAAACGAGGTGGAAGTGGGTCATTAGGTGAGCCAGAGGGCTTCATGTGACCAATAATTTGTTCCAATAACTTTAAACTGACAGGCTCAAAGTTATCAAGAACAGCAGAGAATGTGGCAGCTACAGGTAGGTCAGACAAAGGTGGACCAATAAGGGCCCTAATGCTCTCGATCTTACCAACAAAGACATGCAGGAACCTCTCACACAATTCAACAGAAGCTTCCGGACAGGCTGCATATGGGGCATTAAGAACCTTATTCAGTGTTTCAAACAATACACGAGGTTTGTTTTTATTTGCCAGAATAATATCAGAGAAATACTTAGATTTTGCAGCTTTCACTGTTTTCTGATAAAGACGCCATTTGCCTTTTAATATCTGAAGGGAAACTACAAGTTTGTCATTTTTCCACTTTCGCTCAGCTTTTCTACACTCCCGTCTAGCAGCACGAGTGTCATCATTCAGCCATGGTTCAGTACTTGGTTTGGAGTGTCTTATTTTAACAGGAGCCACGGTATCCAATATAGACTGACACTTAAAATTAAAGCTAGTCATCAGAGCCTCTACATCAGTAGCACCACAAGGAGTATCTGATGTAAAGGTAGAGAAGACAGCGGAGAAATTTGCAACAGTGGACGAATTTATAACGCGACATTGTTGCACAGTAACACACTGTTTATCCATATGACAAGGCAATAAAATGTCAAAAATAACAGGCATGTGGTCTGAAAACGTAGCAGTACAAATCTCTAGATTGGAAACAGAAAACCCATATGTTAAAACCAAGTCAAGTGTGTGCCCCCGTTCCTGAGTGGGACCAGTTACACACTGCACAAGGTTAAAAGAGTCAATGAGGGTTAAGAAGTCTTTAGACATAGGCTTATCCGGGCAGCAAACATGGATATTAAAATCACCAAGAATTAAAAGGTAATCATACTTCGGCAGTATCTCCGTCAAAAAGTCGCTCAGTTGTCCAATAAAGTCTTTGTTATATTTCGGCGGTCTGTAGATAACAGCGCATAGCATTTGACAAGTGGTGCCAAGTTCAAACATGTTCAGTTCAAAGCTGGAATAAAGCGGCACTGGAGTAAGCTGTTTACAATTAAACTTATTTTTGTAAATCGTTGCTATGCCACCCCCGTAACCAGTTGTACGAGGAGAGTTAAAAAACACACACTCTGGTGGTACCAGTTCACACATGACACTGGACTCACCTACGGACATCCAGGTTTCTGTAATGCAAAGAAACTCCAGCTCATGCGTCGTGAAGAAATCCTTTAGAATAAACGTCTTGTTAGCTAGCGATCTAGCATTTACCAGGGCTACTCTGCCACTGGTGATCACCGGGGCTTTATCCGTCACTATAGCGCGGCCAAGGGGCTGCAGATTGTGCAGGTTAACTCTTCGCCTAACAAGTCGACAGTATGGGGAACGAGTCTGTAGCACTTCAGCCGAACCAGCCACCGAAATAAGGCTGGAATTCATGGGATCCCAGGTGCGCCACGAGACGGAGCGGCGCTCCAACGGTGAAATCGCCTCAGTCCAGTCCGTCATGCCCATCAAGCCCGCAGAGGAACGGTACAAACCGGCCTTGAGTTTCACCAGCTTTCCGCTACGTCTCCCACGACAGCATCTCCGGCGTACAGGTAGAACCGGCATGCGGCACAGGTAAGCCGGTATAGCAGAGAGAGGCAGAGGGTCATGTTTCTGATCACCAGAGTTAAACTCACAGTAGTTAACAGTGTAACGCAGGTTTAGTAAAGTTTGACGATCGTACCTATATAGCGAGTTAGCTATTTGTACAACCATAGACATACAAAACATACAAACAATCACAACACGGAACGATAGATAGCCGGCCACACACACTGGCGCCATCTTGACATCATCACCCCACAACATAAGGGGGCTCCTGCCAGGTGGAGACCCCCACAAGGTCCAGGAACACCGTGATCCACCGCCAGGGAGAAGCACCTGCACATAAAACACACACACAAACACACACGCACACTACCCTCTCCAAATTAGGAGAACCCCCCACTTACCTGGTCAGGGCCTCCCTCAGGAGCGAAGCCCTCCGTGCTACTCTCCGTGACACAGGACCACAGCCGGTCCCACCCCCAAACACACACTTAAGGGGAGGAGCATGCGTGGAGTTACGTTGAACAATATCACAAACATGCTAGGACAAAACACACACGCAAAGAATAGACAAACACAAAACGGTGTACAAACAACGAACAGACGGGACCCACACATGTGTGTTCAGTACAATAGTGACGCGCCGCTTAGGTTTGCAGTCGCTCCCCACATAAAACACAAGACACACTGGGAGCGAGGCGACAGTGACGAGCGGCACCCGCATCACAACACAAAACAATCAACACAACACAAACAAGCGACGCACACTGATCCACACGTCCCGTTCATACGTACACACTTTAAACACCCACACAACATGAAGAGTTTTCCCAGGGAAGACAGCCCTGGTCCTCGCCGTGCCACACACACAACACATAAGCACGGCGGAACTCTTCACAAAACACCACACAGACAAACACTTACCACGAGACATGACCACGAACGAAGGAGAAAGAAAAGGAGACTGGCGGCTTCCGAAAGGTGGCTGGTCATTCTGTGACGGGCAGGGTGTGGGATCGACATGTGGGATTAACAGTTTGCTGTTAACATATGCGTGCTACCCAAGTAATGACTAAAAGTCAGTTTTTGAGATAGGGTTTCTTAATACAGAGGGTGCATTAGACCAGGGGCTCATCTCCTGTTTCCAAAATGCATCAATGACTGCTTGAAAAAGCTGTTCTACTTTGATACTTGAAGAAAAAAAACATGCTCAATAAAATGTAGGCTACTCATGTTCAATGGTTTATTCAGTTAAACATGAATTTGTAAGCCTACATACTAGAGGTGTGCCAAAAAATCGATTCATATATCAAAAATTGATTCTCATTTACTACGATTCAGAATCGATTTTAAATGTCCCAAAGTCGCGTTACGTAATTACAAAAATTATGCGAGACTTTACGCAGCAGGTTCTGGGACACACTCGTGTGCGGAAAGGTTTCAAGACAGATGGAGGAAAGAGATATTCAACCTGTTCCGTCTTCATTTAAGGCAAAAATATGGGTTCATTTTGGTATTTATGAATGCCAGGGAAGACCGAACTGGACACAATGTAGCTCGTGTGCAAGGCGTGTGTAACGCGGTGAGCACGGGAACGTACACACAGCGTGAAATAATATAGAGAAGGGTGGACACAAGTGCCGGTGTAGCTGAGAAATTATTTTGTTGTTAAAATGTTAAAAATGTTAAAATGAACTTCACAAAGATCCCCATTTTCTTTCAGTTACTGTATGTTATTTTTGTTTGATTACATTTTCTGATCATCTTTGGTTCCCTTTGAACCTGTTGCAGTTGGGGCATTAAATGGTGTTGCAATCTGCGTGAGCACATGTAATAGGGGTTTTCCCTATGTGCGTCAGAAGCATAGTGGATGCTGTACGGTACAGAGTGGAAGAAAAAAAAAAAAAACCCGCTGATTGCCGTGTGCCCATTTTGCCCCATGCTGTATTTTTACAGAATAAACCCAGTTGTCTACACCTGGCTCGTGTTTGCCTGCTCCTTGGATCATCGCGATACTGAGTCTGCTACATAAAACTGGTGCCGTGACCCGGATTTCCTCTGATCAGCCGCTGCCGATCGCCAGGGACAACAGCGTGAAAGCCAAGACATCGAGCAGGAGGCCGGTGGAGACACTCTAGTACTGTTTAGTGATAATTAATTTTAGCAGCCTTCCCACACACGTAATTTGAGTTTTGTGTATACATTGTTCATTTCCTCTCTGCCTTTTCTGCTTTTATCTAATTTGCTAGTTATTTTTATTTTATTTTTGTGTTAAAGGGTTCATGCACATGTAATAATATGGTGAGTAGGGAGCCTAAGTGGTACGATGTAAGTACACCAGTCATTGGTAGGGGTAGAGGGTTAGTCACTACAGCCGAGCGGGCTGAGAGTAAGGCCAGGGTGTTATCTTTTAGTAACTCCTCAGAGCTAGAATCCACTTCTGTTAGGGAGCCTGCTATGCCTATGTTCTCAACTCCCTCCATAAGTAAAGATGACAATACACAGTAGTTGTTTGAACTAATCGGAGAGTTAGGGAGCCGGATTGGAGACTCCGTATTTAACCGGTTAATAGCCAGCCAGACCCCAGTGATTCAGACGCAGCCACTGGCACCAGACACGCCTGGGGCTGGAGCTTCTAGTACCACTCTTGACCTTTCCAGACTAAATGTAGTTGTTAAGTCTGATTTTAAGGAGCCACTCATATTCCGTGCCGATGGGTCTGATAAACATAACATACAAGAATGGATAGAGATGATGGAAGCATACTTACATAAGCGTGGTTGTACTCGCGTTCAGCAGATAGATGAGATTTTAAGCCACCTAGCAGGACGGGCCAAGAGCATTGTCAAAGTGGGACTGAAAAGTAGTTATCCCCTTGATGCAGACATCCATGCTGAGACAATTTATGATGTCTTGAGACGTTATTTTAGTGAGAGTCCTGGATCTTGCCTGCCGTTAGCTGACTTTTATGCTACTCGGCCCAGTCCTAATGAGAGCCCTGTAGACTTTTGGGTCCGGTTAAACATTGCAGCTGAAGCAGCTGACAACCACTTACGTAGACAAGGAAGCAAGATGGAAAATATGAACTCAGAAATTGCAATGATGTTCGTTAGGAACTGTCCTAATTCAGACCTCTGCAGTGTCTTTAAGTGCAAGCCTGGAAATCCAGGAGGCTACTGACGAACACCAGCGAGAAAGATATGCTAGGAAGGTGTCTCACACTTCAGGCCCAAATTGTGCATTAAATGTAGCATCAGCTCTCATGGCCGAATCCCACGTAACAAACCAAGAGGAGTGTGTAGGGATAAGTGCCCAGTCGTGCATTCCCAGCAATCAAGCTAAAGCAAAGGAAACCGTGTCGGACTCCAGTACTTTAGAGCGAGTGCTTAAGATGTTGGAGACGGTGCTGGAACGCACCAGCCAGCCTCCTAATGCAATAAACAGGTCTGAAGCAGTGCCCTGGATGCGGACTTCCCCTTGTCGTGTTTGTGGGGAGAAATCACATTCTACTCGTGCGCACTGCATGAAAGAAAGGCGTTGTCTAGCATGTTTAGAAACCGGACATCTAAAACGAGAATGTACTAGGAGCTCTTTCCCTGCCACACAACAAAATGCTAGTCAGCATCAGGGAAACTGATAAACTCGCATTCGGGAGGGGACAATGTGAGTAAGAATATTCAAACCCTCAATTATGAAGAAATTTTGACCACTTATGAAGAGAACCGCGCATCTGTCACGGGTGGTAAAATGATTTTGTTTCAAAACATTGCCAGCCTAGAAAGAGCTGACAGTCTATTCTATACTGACGTGCTTGTGAATGATGAAGTGTCCCTGCGAGCCCTACTCGATAGTGGCTCCATGACATGCACAATGAACGAGTTAGCTGAACAAGAACTCAAAAATGTTGCACCTTCGCTTGGTCTTAAGAGGGCAGAGGCAGACGTTACCCTCATCGGATGTGGAGGGGTCAAAGTTCAACCCAAGTGCATGTACCAGCTGAAGATGGAGGTGTATGGCTACACTGTTAGTGTGCCCACATTGGTCGTCCCAGGGCAGCAGGATCACCTCATACTCGGCACAAATGTCATAAAGTATCTCATTGGCCAACTTGAGCAGAGTCCTGCATATTGGCGTGTTATGAACAGACCAGAGACTTCAATGAGCTTGAAATAGAGCAGTTTTTGAACATGCTGTCCGGTCTTAACAGATGGAAAGGGGACAAAATTCCTGATGTGGTGGGAACTGTCAAGCTAACGCATGCTGTCACATTACTGCCAAGGCACGAACACCTTGTGTGGGGGAAATTACCGGCTGGCTCACCTATCTCTGCTGGGAGCACCATACTCGTCGAACCGCCAAGATCCCCCACTCATAAAAAGGATGTGATAGTAGGGAAGGTCCTTGTGAATCCTTGTGATAAACCTGTGAGGTTAAAGAGAAATTCTAAGGTAGCTGACGTCTTCCCCTGTATAGCACTGGAGGACCTCGATTTGAACCCTGAGGGAACACCAGAGGAGGGGGTAAAAGTGCAGACTCAGGCAGCACATGCTGCAAGCAATGGCAGTTCTGACTGCAGTCTCCAAGACGCTTTAAAGAAGCTTGGCCTGGGTGATTTAGACATTGAGTCATGTGAAGTGTCATCCTTCTGGAAGTCCCAGCTTTTCTACTTAATTCAGAAGTATGAGGACGTCTTCTCAAGACACAAACTGGACTGTGGAAAGGCCAAAGACCTAGTCCACCGCATCCATCTATCTGATGCACGTCCTTTCCGTCTGCCGTACCGTCGTGTTCCTCCTGCGCAATATCAGAAGTTGAGGCAAGTGCTTTCAGACATGGAAGAACGAGACATCATAAGAAGGTCTTGCAGTGAATGCATCCCCCCTTGTGCTTGTATGGAAAAAGACAGGAGACCTGCGTATATGCGTAGACTACCGTTGGTTAAATGCACGTACGATTAAGGATGCCCATCCGTTACCCCACCAGTCTGACTGTCTTGCTGCTTTAGGAGGAAATGGTGTATTCAGCACCATGGATTTGACGTCTGGGTTTTATAATGTTGAAATGGATGAGAGAGACAAAAAGTTTACTGCCTTCACAACACCCATGGGCCTCTACGAGTTTAACAGACTCCCACAAGGTTTATGCAATAGTCCGGCGAGCTTCATGTGCCTTATGATGAATGTTTTTGGGCATCAGAACTACCTGACACTGCTCTGTTACTTAGATGACCTGCTTGTGTTTGCGCCTACTGAGGAAGAAGCCTTAAAAAGGCTCGAGATGGTTCTTGGCAGGTTACGCGATCATGGGCTAAAGTTAGCCCCAAAGAAATGCTACTTGCTCAGGCGAAGTGTGCGATTCCTCGGTCATATAGTTGATGCAAATGGGGTGGCTACAGACCCCGACAAAGTCAAAATCATCGCCAGCATGACTGCAGCTGATCTTATGATGGATGATGGTGTTACCCCATCTCAAAGGAAGATCAAATCCTTCCTGGGAATGGTTATGTACTACCAGCGGTTTATACAGGACTGTTCTCGCATTGCTAAGCCGCTGTTTGAGTTAACTGCTGTTCCAAAAGTAAAAAAATTTAATGCAAGGGGAGCTGCTGCATTCAGGAAACTTAGCCCCAGTGACTGGAAAAGGGAACATGATGACTCTCTTGAACAATTGAAGGCGGTTCTTCTACAGTCCGCGGTCCTTGCCCACCCTGATTTCAGTCGGCCGTTCATCTTGTCCACTGATGCATCGTTGGATGGGCTTGCAGGGTATCTGCACATTTTTAAATCTCAAATTCAATGACTTTTAAGACCTTTTTAATACCTCTCACAAGAAAAAATAATACTATTACTGGGGATGCAGGTGTGTTCCACATCGTTGACGGGGGGGGGGGGGGGGGGGGGGGGGGGGGGTTGGCGAACGAGAATTGTTGACGGGGGGGGGGGGGGGGGGGGGGTTGGCGAACGAAAATTGTTGACGTTGTTGAGGCCGTATACTCCAACGCTAGGAATCTAGCACTAGGACCCTGGAGCGGTTATTTTCTGCATTAGCGCTAGATTCGGCAAAGTTCACATCGCGCAAGAACAACTGAACAACACACACTTATAATAATTTAATGCCTCCCCTCATAAAATTCCAGACATTTTAAGACATTTTTAGGCCTTGAATATGGAAAACTAAATTTAAGACATTTTAAGACTTTTTAAGGACCCGCGGGTACCCTGGCTTGGCGCAGTATTGGCCCAGGTGGCAGAGGACGAGGACAAAGCACGCCCAGTTGCTTTCGCTAGTAAGGCCCTTACCCGTGCGCAACGTAACTACCCTGCTCACCGCTTAGAGTTTTTGGCTCTGAAATGGGCGGTTTGTGACAAATTTAGTCACTGGCTGAAGGGAAGTACTTTCACTGTCTGGACGGATAACAATCCACTGTCCTACATCCTGACAAAGCCGAAGCTCGATGCGTGTGAGCAGCGGTGGGTAGCCAAGTTAGCACCCTATAATTTCAACATACAATACATTCCAGGCAGTAGAAATACAGTTGCAGATGCCCTGAGTAGGCAGCCTTTTGTACCTAGCCCCGTTAGTCAGAGGCTGGTGACCGAGCCTTATGGAACGCTGCTGATAGAGGCCAAGGAGGTTGGTGAGAACCTAGTCCAGGATACCTTTAGACTCGGTGCCAACTGCCAAGCTCTTACCCTCTCCCCTTCACCAGCGGTGTTGCAGTGCCACTCTCTCACCTGTGATGAAGTGTCTGCCATCCTGGAAGGGCAAGAAGAATGGGACAAAGGGGCTGGAGAGCGGGCCATTTCCTGGTTTGCACAGGGCGTGAACCAGCTAGCACCCCGGGGCAGAGTGCATTGCCTGTTTTCTCCTTTAGGGAGCTTCAAGATGTGTTGGATGTGTTAGTGATCACTAACCATTTCACCAAAATGGCCCATGCTTTCGCGTGTCGTGATCAGTCAGCGAAACAGGTGGCACGGTTGCTGTGGGATAGGTATTTTTGCGTCTACGGGTTTCCAGAGAGGATCCATTCGGATCAGGGCGCAAACTTCGAGAGCCAGTTGATTCAGGAATTGTTGCAGGTTGCTGGGGTAAAAAAGTCAAGGACAACGGCATATCACCCCATGGGAAATGGCCAAGTCGAACGTTTCAATCGCACATTGGGCAGTATGATCAGAGCATTACCACCTAGATCCAAACAAAAGTGGCCGCAAATGTTGCAAACATTGACGTTCGCCTATAACTGTACAGCTCATGAATCAACAGGTTATGCGCCTTTCTTTTTGATGTACGGGAGAATTCCTAGGCTGCCAATAGATGTTATGTTTAACAACATTGAAAGAGACAATGACATTGTGGATTATGACAAGTACATACAGAAGATGAGAGACGACCTCAGGGAGGCTCTCAGTCGAGCTCAGGTCAGTGCAGATGCCAGCCGGCAAAGACAAGCAGACCTATATAACCGACGGACTAAGGGTGCTGACATCGAAGAGGGGGATTGGGTCCTGTTGGCCAATAGGGGTGAGCGTGGCCATAAGAAACTGGCTGACAGATGGGAATCCACACCCTATATAGTGATCTCTGTGGACCGCAGGTGTCATATATTCCAAATTTGAAACACTGCTACAGGGTGTGAGAAAGTGGTACATAGGAATCTACTTTTGCAAGCCAGTTTCTTGCCCCTTGATCCAGGAGAGACGATAGAATCATCTTTTGGCGCATATGAATCCGATGTTGCACAAGGTGATGGGCCACAGGAACACGAGCCGATGATGCAGTCAGATCCTTACAGGATCAACCGAACTGCCAGTTGGGTGACCGAGACCTTCGCTTCCAGCACTAGTCCAGACAGTTTAAGTTCAGTTACCTCTGAGCGTGCACTATCTGAAGCAGATACGGAATCAAAGGCTGCTGAACCTCAGATAAATTGTGATTCCGATGATGAAGATGTGAGTGAGCATGGCTGTGCTGCTGGAAACACGCACGCAAGGAGTGAGATAACAGGGGATACTGATTCAGTCAGTCCTATTGTTGATGAAGACAGCGTCAGTAGTATTACCCAAAGTTCCTTAAACTCCAGGCCTAGTAGTACAGTAACCCAGGTTCAAACGAGATTAGGAAGAGTTGTGAAACCAGTGAACCGGCTTATTCAGAACATGGTCCAAAAGTCAGTGCATCCTATTCGCCTTACTAAGTCCTTACTTTCATAATCAGTCCCACTTATGATATAGTTGTGTTCTTAGCTTACATGCCAGTAACTAGTCCGTCAGTAGCACTCATCATTAGTCACTTTGCATTAGGTGGTGTTTAGGGCACCCCTTGAGCAAGTTGGCATTAGGGGGTCTGATCAGCCTTCTCTTGTCACTTTCCCTACGGGTAGGGTAACAGAAGTTGCAGATTGAAGTGAACTATATCCATGGGTGGCTGACAATTTTGTATTCAGGTTGCTGGGTAATTTGCATGGGTTTTGTGAAGTTCAGGGGGGAGTATGTAGCCGAGAAATTATTTTGTTGTTAAAATGTTAAAAATGTTAAAATGAACTTCACAAAGATCCCCATTTTCTTTCAGTTACTGTATTTTATTTTTGTTTGATTACATTTTCTGATCATCTTTGGTTCCCTTTGAACCTGTTGCAGTTGGGGCATTAAATGGTGTTGCAATCTGCGTGAGCACATGTAATAGGGGTTTTCCCCATGTGCGTCAGAAGCATAGTGGATGCTGTACGGTACAGAGTGGAAGAAAAAAAAAAAAACCGCTGATTGCCGTGTGCCCATTTTGCCCCATGCTGTATTTTTACAGAATAAACCCATAGTTGTCTACACCTGGCTCGTGTTTGCCTGCTCCTTGGATCATCGCAATACTGAGTCTGCTACACCGGCTCGCAAAAGCAAGACGTTTGACACTCGTCACATATAGCGAGAGGGAAACGCGCACAGCGACCCAGAACGAACAAACAAAACAACACGGAAGACTCAACGCGCAAGCGAATAGAAACCAAAACCGTGAGGGCATGGAGCAAATAGAAACAAAAAACAACGCGCAAAACACAACGCAGGAAAACTAACAGTTAACCGTAGTGAGATGGGAGAAAGAAACAAAATAACAACAGTAACTAAAAAAACAGCGCAGATAAATGCAACGCGAAAACGAAGTAATTGGCAAAAAACGCTGCAGCAAATTAAAACGCTTCACAAAAATAAAGGCAAAACGGATAGGAAGAAATGCAGGATTGGGAAAACTTGAGATGGGTCAGGAAGCGACGCAGGAGATAGATACTCGAATAAGTAAAGAGAAAGCATAACAGAGAGGTGGCGAGACACCTTCAAACGAGAAGCAACCACAGAGAAAGCAGAGACTGGCTGAGAACGTATGGTTACGCCACCTATAGTCTGGGACTGACTCTGGTGCCCCTAGCAACGGCTGGGGGAACAGCATCCGAGCCAGCCCTGACAGCTTGTAAAATTAAGCTCAAGAATTTTGGTAACAACAAAAAGCATTTTATTTTACCAAAGCACATTATTTTTGTTAATTAGATGTGAAAGACACTTTGTTTTCTGTATTTGTCATTCTGTCTTGCAAAGCAGACTGTAGTAGATCATGCAGATTTTATAGACTTAAGCAGAAATTTTTATAAATCAAATCGTTTTTTTAATCGAAAATTGTTTTGAATCGAAAATCGATTTTGAATTGAATTGTGGCCGCCAAAATCGGAATCGAATCGAATCGTGAGATAGTAAACGATTCCCACCCCTACTACATACTGTACATTTAAAAGGGGTTGATAACGTGTTTATTCAGCTAAACATGATATTTGAAATGTAAGCCAACATTTAGTACATTTAACCTCACGGACGTAATTTGGGGGGGACTTTTTCAAAAGCCGGTTTTGGTCCTCTGCAGTTTTAACGGTTAAAAAGAAATATTTAAATAGCGATGAATCTAGCGCTAGGACCATGCAGAAAACGACCGCTCCGAGCTCCGCTCCGGTAATTCACAGGTTTGAAAACTCGTTCTCGCCCCTACTGTGCAATTTGGTTAGGAATACAGCCAAGCTAAACTATCAAGTTGAAAGTCATCATAGTTTGCTTACTTATTTTGACCCAGTTCCCAACCCAACTTTAAGAATAGATTAACGGCGATTATATTGCCCGATAAGATTATCAAATTAACGAACGCTGTTAACGGCCCACACCTAATATATATATTAAAAAATATTATTATTATTAACATTTTACTTAGGTCGGTTTGAATTGATCTTTTGAAAACCTGAGCGATTAAAAACAATGCCCTGAAATGAGCCACCACCTCGCACACACCCGACCTCTCTCTTCCTTTAACACACCAGATGCGCTGCAGCCATAGTTGCCAGGTTCGCGGTTTTCACGCCAAATTTGGCTACTTTGAAAATCCACCTATTTTTTTGGGCTACTTTTGAGTTGGGCCACCGCGGGAGTTACAAGTCAACACAAAGAATCGATCGCGATATAATACTTAATTTGTCTCCATTTTAAACACTCGCCACATCCCGCCTGTCTACAACTTACACTCGCCACCCCACCCCGTCGACAACTTTTCACTACTTTGGGCTTTGGGCTAGTTTAGGCTGCTGAAGGGTGGGTATTACACTTATTTTGTGCGGGATATTTTTGTAGGACGTGGCAACCCTGGCTGCAGCAGCAGTTCAGTTCAGCGAGGTGAAGGAAGCGTCTTCAGCACAGCACACACGGTCAGGTAGTGATGGGCAAATGAAGCCTCTTGAAGCAATGAAGCTTTCCAACCCTTTGCTTTGCAAAAAGGTTCATTACTCGAGGCTTCATTCATCACTCACTAGTGACATCTGCTGGTGAAACTGTAACAGCCTCGTCATTCAGTTGGATCATACTTTCAAAAATTTGAAAATGCAATATTGTCACAAAGTTTCCATCAAACTCATGTTTAGTAACAGGAGAATCAATTAAATCATACTTAATTGTCATGTTTTAATTATTAAAATGATTTGTAGCCAATCTAATCCTTGACCATTAGTGGTTGTGTTGGGTTTTCTTGTATGTCATGAACGTATTTGACAATGAAGATATGTTGTACTTTACTATATTGGGAATTGAGTGGTTGTTGAGGCAGACTGAATATTTTGAGTTAGAAACTGATTTAAAAAAAAACAAAATGTGTTTTAAATAATTGCTTCTTGGGGGTTCTAGATCTGGTTTGGTAGTCATGGCCTGGTGGTTAGGGAAGGAAAGTGGTTATGGAACTGGTCTTGTAACCGGAGGGTCGTGGGTTCGATTCCCAGACCTGAGGCCATGACTGAGGCGCCCCTTAACCCTCAATTGTTCACTTATATAAAAATGAGATAAAATGTAAGTCGCTCTGGATAAGGGCGTCTGCCAAATGTAAAATGTTTTTAACATTACAAATAAGGTTTGCCTCTTCCAATGGTTTTTAGTCTGTTTTTGATGTGTGAATCTGATGTACATCCTGATCAAACAAAAAGAATTTAGAACGTTCCAGATTTTAAATTTAACCACCTTCTACAACACGAAGCAACAGGGTTCATAGCGCTTTTATTTTGAAAAACGATACGCAAAATGAAGCAATGACGTGGCCGATGTAATGCGAGGCCTCGTTTGTTGCTGATCACGTGATTTTGCTCAATCTAACACAAGCTCCGAAGCGGGGCTTCATCGGACACGCCCCTTTTTACTCGGTACACGCTTCGAAGCCTCGCTTCAGATGTCCCATCACTACGGTCAGGTAGACTTCTTCTCCCGTACCCCACCAGCCAGGTCACATACACATCAAGTCAAATCGTACCGTTTTCCCTCTAAGCCCAACGTGAAATCATTTTCTTGTGCAGTAAAATGTCTCATACAGCACCAAACTACTAAGTTGTTTCACGTTCGCATATTCAGAATTCGTTCTTCAATAGCTTTAAGACAGTTATAACAAAAGTGCCAAAATATGAAAATTCTAATTTCTGGCAACATAAACAACCACCTACAACTCTGTTTACGTCAGGAATATGCGTATTTTAATTGTAGATAACATGTTATTTTAAATGTACTGTTGTCACCTCTGCAACGTCTAAGGCACCATCTACAAATTACCTTAACACGGTTAACACGGACGCAAGTGGCGGTCTTAAAGGTTTCAGAGCACTGCGCACTGTTTTTTTTTTCTTTCTATAATATCAATAGCTTTTCAATGGTCCACCATAAGACCACCAAACAAGTTGTTTTCCACAAAGTGCATTCTAAAGAACAACCTACAACTCAGATATGGGTATTTCTACATCTTACCTATTTGTGGTGGTGAGTTTCTGTCTAACAATTTCAATAGCTTTTAAATGGTCCATCATAAGACCATAAAACAACTTGTTATGTATTAAGGGCATCCTAAACAACAACCTACAATGCTTATATGTGTATTTCTACTTCTTGTCTGTTTATGGTGGTGAGTTTTAATCTTATCATTTCAATAGCTTTTAAATGGTCCATCATAAGACCATAAAACAAGTTCTTATTAGGGATGCACCGAAATGAAAATTCTTAGCCGAAACCGAAAATGAGGAAACCAAGGCCGAAAGCCGAAAACCGAAACACCGAAATACATAAAGCACTTTGAGTTACATGTATGTATGAAAGGTGCTATACAAATAAAGATTATTATTATTATTATTATTATGCCAATTATTAGTAACATTGGATTTATGGCTAACCTCACTAAAATCAAGGCATTGCTATTCAAAGAATAAATCAACTACAAAATTTGATTTGTATATATTTATTTAGCACTGACATTACAGTAATGCATATTATAAAATAAAATTAGTGGTGGGCCGTTAACGGCGATACCGCTGACAACGGCCGACCACTAATTAAATTAAACTCGCTTGCAGACCGTTTTTATCTGAGAGGATAAATATATGTATTTTATACGAGTTAAATTTAGTTATAACTGACTGGCCTGAAAGATAAATATAAATTCTCTCATAAAAACGTGACGCGAGTTGCAACAACATTAAACAGCTCAGGTAAACACACTTCTAAGAAATGTCGTCTGCTCGGCAAAACATAACGGGGCTCAATGTGCTCTATTAGCCTACGAAATCCCTACGACAGAGAACGGCTGATCGTCTAAGGCAACGAGTTCCATAATTTTTGGTGTAATGTCTTTTGCCTCGGCGCCATCACTGGAAAACTTTTTTGCTAGCTATATCCAAATAAGCGCGTGCAGGTGGCGATTTTTGCTTGCGTCATCACAGCACATTGTTTCGGCAGTGTTGTTTCGGTGATGAAAGTATTTCGGCCGAAAACCGAAAATGCAAATTTAAGCCATTTCGGCCGAAAATTTTCGGTGGCCGAATTTTCGGTGCATCCCTAGTTCTTATATATTAAAGGCATCCTAAACAACAACCTACAATGCTTATATGTGTATTTTTACCTCTTGTCTAATTGTGGTGGTGAGTTTTAATCTTATAATTTCAATAGCTTTTAAATGGTGCATCATAAGTGCACCAATCAAGTTCTACTACATAAAGTGCATCCTAAGCAAAAACCTACAACACAGATATGGGTATTTCTACCTTTTACCTATTTGTGGTGGTGAGTTTTTATCTTATAATTTCAATAGCTTTTAAACGGTCCATTATAAGACCACCAAACAAGTTGTATTACATAAAGTGCATCTTAAACAACAACCTACAACACAGATATGGGTATTTCTACCTCTTTCCTATTTGTGGTGGTGAGTTTTAATCTAAGAATTTCAATAGCTTTTAAACAGTGCATCATAAGTCCACAAAACAAGCTCTTATATATAAAGGGCATCCTAAGCAACAACCTACAACTCAGATATGGCTATTTCTACCTATTGTCTATTTGTGGTGTTGAGTTTTAATCTTATAATTTCAATAGCTTTTAAATGGTGCATCATAAGTGCATCAATCAAGTTCTACTACATAAAGTGCATCCTAAGCAACAACCTACAACTCAGATATGGCTATTTCTACCTATTGTCTATTTGTGGTGTTGAGTTTTAATCTTATAATTTCAATAGCTTTTAAATGGTGCATCATAAGTGCATCAATCAAGTTCTACTACATAAAGTGCATCCTAAGCAACAACCTACAACTCAGATATGGCTATTTCTACCTATTGTCTATTTGTGGTGGTGAGTTTTAATCTTATAATTTCAATAGCTTTTAAATGGTGCATCATAAGTGCATCAATCAAGTTCTACTACATAAAGTGCATCCTAAGCAACAACCTACAACACAGATATGGCTATTTCTACCTCTTACCTCTTTGTGGTGGTGAGTTTTTATCTTATAATTTCAATAGCTTTTAAATGGTGCTTCATAAGTGCATCAATCAAGTTCTACTACATAAAGTGCATCCTAAGCAACAACCTACAACTCAGATATGGCTATTTCTACCTATTGTCTATTTGTGGTGTTGAGTTTTAATCTTATAATTTCAATAAATTCAATAGCAATAAAACGCATCTATTCTCGTAGCGGTGCTGCTAACCGGAAATAGGTTTACACATCACCTCGCCCGGAACTTGACCCCTCCTCCTTGCGTGAAAAAGGCTTATTGCACAGCCGGAGAGCCAACTGCAGTTCTAGACCTGCAGTTTTAGACCTGCAGTTCTAGACGTGCTGTAGTTTTAGACATGCGCCACCTAGCGGCTCGGAATGTAGCTAACGGCAGCCAACTGCAGTTCTAGACCAGCAGTTCCAATGCATGCCGTAGGCTCAGGGGCTTGTATATTGTATTAATCCATTGTATAAAGAGTTTATTTGTTAAATATGCCCATTGATTCTCAATTGTTTTAGCCAAATCTATAACATTTGACAAGTTTTAAACGATAATGTACACCACATTTTGTATTTAAATAGAAGTAGTACGCCTCATTTTCCCTGTTCTTTTAGAGAGTTTGGATTAATTTTGTCATTTACACACACAGCTTGTCTCCTGAAGATATTTTATTTTTAATTAAACTACTGGATTACTGGCATAGGCTATTTGAATTAAAAATCAGCAAAAATTGCATAATGTCAGGATGCTTTCAGCGAGTAAGCATACGTTTCCAGAATGTTAGGAGTGATTTATTTTACTCGTATACCTTCATTGGCATGCAACTAGCAAATATGTGATACTTGGGGTCTTTCGCTCACACGCCACACATCCGATTTCTCACGCCGAAAACAAAATCTAGTTTATTTACCTCTGATCCATATCTATGATTCAATGAGTTACCAGTTCGCTCTGGCGCAAACACTGGCGATCGATCGATCGCAATATAATACTTAATTTTTGTCCATTTTACGTTCGCCACCCCCCGGCAACAATTTACGTTCGCAGGACTAGCATTTCTCTCAAAGTCGAAGTAGCTACAAAGTAGCCATAAAGGTAGCTAGAACTAACGAACTAAGACACACTAACGCTAGCCAGATTCATCCTTCATGACATAAACATTACGATAACACAAAAATGACCTTAAGACCGATCATATTTACATTTACATTTATGGCATTTAGCAGACTAAATATATGTCTATCCTATATTAATATGCTCAATTGTATCAATATTCAGAACATAGTCTGGGTTCTTAATGATGGGGAAATGCTACTTTAGCTTGCTTAATACTTTTAGTATTAATAGTAGCGTAGTAAGTGCTAATTTCCTTCCTTTAAGTTGTTTCAAATGTAATCAAAGTAGCTACTAAGTAGCCATAAAGGTAGCCAGAACGAACGAACCAAGACACACTAACGCTTGCCAGATTCATCCTTCATGACATAAACATTACGATAACCCAAAAATGACCTTCAGACATTATCATATATCTATCGTATATTATTGTTGCTTATAAATATCATTCTTCCATCTGCTCCCGCGACATACTAAAACACTATCTGGATATTACCTTACATACATCTAAAACTACGGCACGTCTAGAACTGCAGGTCTAAAACTGCGGTTGGCTCTCCGGGTGTGCAATTGGATGATGTAGGCCCGCACGTCAAGCGTGTGCTCCACACATCTGACCAATCACACGCAGCTTTCAATTAATAATGTGGTGGGAAAACACTGGAAAAAAAAAAAGTTATCTCCACTTTTTTTGTGGAAACGGCAGGCAATTGGCCAAGCTGTATTGCGTTTTATTTTGTGATAATTTAATAATTGGTTATAATAAAAGTTTTATTTATAAAGCATTGTTATGCAGCATTTTTACTCATCACAAGTGCTTAACAATATCAATAATGAAACAAAATATTATAAAATAAGGTTTAAGCTAATAATTAAATAATATTGTAAAAAATATATATGGGGAGCCGTTTGGGAGCTGAAAAGAGCCGGCTCTCCACAATAAGAAGAGCCATTAGAGCCGCATCTCAAAATAGAGCCGAAAATCCCATCACTAGTTTCTAATGTGTTTTCATCAATTAGCGACACTTAGAGGTGATGCATTGAAATTACAACTATTAAGATATCCTTCACGCACACATTGTAGTAAACCCTTATTGGGTAAAATACAGTTGTGATCAAATTTATTCAACCCCCAATGCTGCGAAGGGTTTTATGGAATTCAGTGCACATTTGTAATTGTGTTCATAATGAAATCTTACAAGGACTTGTTAAAGAACTAAATGCAACTAAGATAGCATCAATTTTTTTTGTCATAAAGTATTAAATGGCCTTTTTGTGATTTCTTCATTGACACAATTATTCAACCCCTTTACGACTACCACTCCTAAGAACAGAGGTTCATTCCAGTGTTTTCCATCAGGTATTGAAAACATCTGTGGATGTCAACGAGCAGCAATCAAGCATGATAAGCACCAATTAGGCAGATTTAAAAGGACTGTGATACTCAGCTCCTTCTAGACATCTACTAGTGTGTTTCCAAGCATGGTGAAGGCAAGAGAATGGTCCCAGAAGACAAGAGAAGAGGTTATTGCTCTTCACAAGAATGGCAATGGATATAAAAAGATTGCGAAGTTGTTAAATATTCCAAGAGACACTATCGGAAGTATCATTCGCAAGTTCAAGTTAAAGGGCACAGTGGAAACGTTACCTGGTCGTGGCAGAAAGAAGATCCTGACCGCGACTGCTGTGCGCTACCTGAAGCGTAATGTGGAGAAAAATCCCCGCGTGACTGCTAAGGAACTGAAAAAAGACCTGTCAGATGTGGGCACTGAAGTTTCAGCTCAGACAATAAGGCGCGCACTGCATAACGAAGACCTCCATGCCAGAACGCCCAGACGCACCCCCTTGCTGACTCCAAAGAACAAGAAAAGTCGACTGCAGTATGCCAAAAGTCATGTGGACAAGCCACAAAGGTTTTGGAACAGGTTTTGGAAACTAAATTAGAACTGTTTGGGACAATGGACCAGCGCTATGTTTGGAGAAGGAAGAACCAGGCTTATGAACAAAAGAACACCTTGCCTACTGTGAAGCATGGCGGGGGGTCAATTATGCTTTGGGGCTGTTTTGCTTCTAATGGTACAGGAAAGCTTCAACGTGTGCAGGGTACCATGAATTCCCTTCAGTACCAGGAGATCTTGGAGGAAAATGTGATGGAGTCAGTCACAAACCTGCGGCTTGGGAGACGTTGGACCTTCCAACAGGACAATGATCCGAAGCACACATCCAAGTCCACTAGAGCATGGTTGAACATGAAAGGCTGGAACATTCTAGAGTGGCCATCGCAATCACCAGACTTAAATCCAATTGAGAACCTCTGGTGGGACCTAAAGAAGGCAGTTGCAGTGCGCAAGCCTAAGAATGTGACTGAACTGGAGGCTTTTGCCCATGAAGAATGGGCTAAGATACCCATAGGTCGCTGCAAGACACTTGTGTCAAGCTATGCTTCACGCTTGAAAGCTGTCATAACTGGAAAAGGATGTTGTACTAAGTACTAAAAAATAATGTCACTAGGGGGTTGAATAAAACTGATAATGATGTGAGCACAGTAAAGACATTTGTGGTTATTCCATCATAAATATTATGTTATGTTTGTCTAATTTATAAGTGCCTCTTTGATATAATTGTAAATAAGATGACTGAAATGATCAAAATCAATGTCAAATTGGCCAAAACACTTTATTTCAGTGGGGGTTGAATAAATTTGATCACAACTGTAAAGTAAATTAATCAGAAAATTAAACAGTAAATTAATCAGACAATTTCACTGCCTTACTGAAATAATCATTCAACGTGTTTCCACTTAGCCTAGATTATATAAACATGCATGAAATGTTGCGCTGGAGTTCTTGGAAGATGGCAGCGTTGGCATTACTGGAAGATATTGATAATGGCCGAATTCGCCGAGAGCGCGTTTTCCGTGACCATTATGATTCTTTAGCCCATGATGATGACTGGCTTATAAGCCGTTTCAGATTTCCAAGAACTGTCTTCTTGTGTTGAGTTGGGTCCAGTTTTGGAGAGAGAAACGCGAGGAGTTGCGCATTGCCAGCGACAACATTCGGCTTCCTGGTGACTGGCTCATTTCAAAGAGAACTGGCAGTCTGGTCGGGGATATCCCAGTCATCTTTGAGCCGGGCCATGCCAGCTGATTTGGATGGGATCATCTGCATGTCAGCTAGGTATATAAAGTTCCCATAAGAAGCGGTTAACCAGGCAAACATTAAAGCGCAATTTGCAGTGATAATGCAACCCTAATATAATCGGAGCGATCGACTGCACACACATTTCTATAAAGGCACCAAGGAATTTGCTTATGTGAATAGAAAGCACTTTAATTCCATAAACGTGCAAATAATCTGTGATGTAAAAACTTACTAATGTAGTGGCACGTTGGCCTGTATCAACCCAATTAGTACATCCTTACAAACCGCATGGTTGGGATTACAAGCTAACAGAGTGTGTAACGGGTGGCTACTTGGTAAGCAACAAAATTTAAACATTTAAATAAAAGCATTTGACATTACCAGCATAGAATAATTCATTTTAAACATGGGTAATTGTTAAATTACTTAGGAAACAGCAGCTACGTGCTCAAGACGTGGCTGATGACCCTTTGTAATCCACAGACTGACCGGGAGCAGAGATACAATTCTCTCCATTCTCTACCCGGTCAGTCGTGGAGAGGGCGATTGGGCAGGTGAAAAGCCGGTGGTGCTGGCTGGACAGGACCGGGGGATGCTCGTGTATCGGCCAGAGAAGGTGTGTCGTATTGTGAAGGCATGTGGGGTCCTGCACAATGTTGCGCACAGGTATGCCGTGCCATTGTTAGAGGTGGTGGCACGGACGTAATTTTGGGGGGGGACATGTCCCCCCCACTTTTTCAAAAGCCGGCTTTGGTCCCCCCCAGTTTTTACGGTTAAAACCAAATATTTAAATAGCGACGAATCCATGTCCCCCCCACTTTTGAAATCAAAATTACGTCCATGGGTGGTGGAGCACCCAGCGAACTCAGAGCCAGGACAAATTAATGCGCAGTGCAAATTTTAGCCAATTATTTTATTGAGTCGCTGATGCTAGTGAGCGCATCACTAATATTTTTAGGTGCATTATATAATTCTGCCAGTGTGCATTATTCTGACCCCACAACATTTAAAGCTTCACACACGCTATCCCACTCAGAACGTGCCAAACAAACATTTTTTCCGCACCTCTACCTCATTCAGGAGCGTCTCTACTTTCACATTCGGTGAAGTTCCTCTTTATTTCCCCGTTTAGACATGGTTTGTGATAGATCAGAGAGCAAACTTCTCCGGTGCATGGCAAATTTAAATGAATTTGCATATTTATAGGGGGGCGTGTCACCGTGTGCGCTCAATTCCACGTTGATTGGGATGTACAAAGGAAATGTGCGTGGATTCCGGCGTATGCACATTTTGATACATCCGGATTTTTTTATGCGTATGCCATTTTCTGAATTTGTACGTACGCCAATTTTTAGTAAGAAATCCACACAAGTCTTTGTACATGAGGCCCCAGGTCTTCATTGAGGTAGATGCTCAGATTACTCAGCACACAATCACGCCTCACATTGATGTCTTCATTCTGGGAAAACAAACACATATGATTCATGCTTTTTAGTGTCAGAGACTCACTAAAACACAGGTGCTGAGGCTAACAAAGTCAGTGGCATTTCCCTAGTGGACCACCCCATCTGTAAAACACTCCAACAAAGTGATTTGTACTCACGACTAAGCTTGCGAAGCACATTGAATGAATGAATCTTTCAACTTGTATAGCGGCTTTCTAGAAACCCAAGGTCGCTTTACAATTTAAATACAACTCTTACACAACCAATTCACACACCGGCGAGAAGTGGCAGCCAATTGCGCACAGTGTACTCTCTACCAGGACCCACAGCCCCCTGGGGGACTGAATGGGGTGCAGGAAGGGGAGAGAGGACAGACCCTAGTGGCATCCACCCATCCACCACTGGGCATACAAGCGCACACACACACACACACACACACACACACACACACACACACACACACACACACACACACACACACACACACACACAGACACTACTTTTTTATTGGACATGAAGAGACAGACACACACTCAGGGAGAATTTGTCAGGAAATCAGGCAATGCCAATTTACCTAACCTCCATGTCTTTGGACTGTGGGAGGAAACCAGAGACACCTGAGGAAACCACAGACACGGGGAGAACATGGAAACTCCACTCAGATAGGGACTTGAACCCAAGACCCCTGAGTTCTGAGAGGTAAACGTGCTAACCACCAAGCCACCGTGTTGCCCGGTTGACACCCCCCCCCCCAAAAAGACATTTTTATATTGCAGATTTGCACTAATCACAAAAATGCCATATTGTGCATTCACACCACAGAATTTTGTCAAAATGTAATGAGTTTGCACCTACCAAAACACCTCCATGGCACAAGTTCTCAAGTTCACTTATTACAAAATGAATATGCTAAATGTTGTGGACAAAGAGAATGCTTTCCGGCTTGCTTTGCAACTGATATAACTAGTAATTTTAACCGGCATGAAAACCAACCGCAATGGGTTAGTTTAATCCAGTATCAAACTGTATTACCGAACTAGCTAAGATGTCATGAGAAAACAAGCCTGTTCGCTGTGATGTTAGCATGTGTTGGTATTGTCTTGTCCAGCAACATGACTGACATAAAACTGCTTAAAATAATCATCAAAAACTATACAAATACATTTATATTGATGTGATATAAACTGCACGATTAGGACACATTTTAAAGTAATAAAACAGGATGTCTCGGACTGCTTACCGTCGCATGGACGACTGCTACCCACATGAACCTGCCTGCTGGAGACCCGCGGAAGAGCAGCGCATTTCATTTCTCATAACTTCAATGAAAACCAGTCACATACATTTTTTACAACAGAATCTTGTTTGTTTTACAACTGTAATTATTTAAACTGTGTAGGTATAAATTAACTAATTACATTCAATACATTTTAGAATTGATTAGATTATGTAGATAATAATACATTTTAAGGCATAAATATAAAATATTTATTTATATTTTTAAATAAAATCAAATAGATGTAAATGCATAAAACTTACCTCTGCCATGAATAATTTCTGTGAGTGTAACAAACTAAAGAAAAAACAAAACACTAAAAAGGTCTGTTTGTGTAGTATTGCTTTTAATCTGTCAATAAATCATTTACAGACTTTCAGAAGAGTCAAAAACATCGCCATGGTTTCCATGGAGTCCCAGCTAATACATTTATGCACATTTCACATCAGCTTTAGTCACATATTAAAAACTAATTAAATTATTGAAACACATTGAAATTTCAGGCCTAATATTTTTACAGGAATACAAAACACACAGTAACTTGTACGTTCACTTTGTAAGCACGTGTAGTCCATGCTTTCTGTAGGTAACGGAATAGAGGTGATGCTGAGATTTTAAGGAGGCTGTCATGTCTAGCCCCACCTCCCTGTCAATCATGTAGCTACCCTCCTCGATTTGTCCCTCCCACGAGTTCAATGAGGAGGATAATCTGGAGGGGTTCATTCTCCAGAGCAGACAATATTTTTTTATTTGGCTTTGTCTCAGACGAGAGAGGAAATGAACACCCTCGATGGGTTTTTTGAACTTTTTAAAGCACGTTTTTCGTATATTCACCTCTGTATTGTTATCTGGTAACGTTTCTCATGTTCAATTAACTAGTTCAACTAGTTCAAAAACCAACTACTATCTCTTATGTGCCGATCCACATTTACACTAACAAACTAATCTCATTCTTAATCAAGCAGGGACACTGGTGCATGTGAATACTCCAGTTAACCTGCTGGAGAGTGAAAACATAAGGAAACTAAAATCATTCAGACTGATGAGGAAACGTTCAAACGTCTGTGCTCAGAGTCTCTCACTACTGTTTACTGCAGATCACATGTAGTCTGTCCAACATGCTTCATTCTGTACTAATACAGTGCAGTATTAGTGCAATACAGAAAATGTACAGTTACATAGAATTGGACTTCCCAACACTGAGCAGTGATATGCCTTCTGTCCTGTGTATATGCGCTGGTGTTGCTGGAGATTTCTCTGTTTACTGAAACTCTTCCCACACTCTGAGCAGTGATAAGGCTTCTCTCCTGTGTGTATGCGCTGGTGTTGCTGGAGATTTCTCTGTCTACTAAAACTCTTCCCACATTCTGAGCAGTGATATGGCTTCTCTCCTGTGTGAATGCGCTGGTGTTCATTGAGATGACTCTGTGTAGTAAAACTCTTTCCACACTCTGAGCAGTGATATGGCTTTTCTCCTGTGTGAATGCGCTGGTGTTGCTGGAGATTACTGTGTTTAGTAAAACTCTTCCCACACTCTGAGCAGTGATATGGCTTCTCTCCTGTGTGAATGCGCTGGTGCTGTTGAAGATTATTCTGTGTAGTAAAACTCTTCCCACACTCTGAGCAGTGATGTGGCTTCTCTCCTGTGTGAATGTGCTGGTGCAGTTGAAAACTACTCTGTGTAGTAAAACTCATCCCACACTCTGAGCAGTAATATGGCTTCTCTCCTGTATGAATGCGCTGGTGTTGCTGGAGATTTCTCTGTTTACTAAAACTCTTCCCACACTCTGAGCAGTGATAAGGCTTCTCTCCTGTGTGTATGCGCTGGTGTTGCTGGAGATTTCTCTGTCTACTAAAACTCTTCCCACACTCTGAGCAGTGATATGGCTTCTCTCCTGTGTGAATGCGCTGGTGTTCATTGAGATGACTCTGTGTAGTAAAACTCTTCCCACACTCTGAGCAGTGATATGGCTTCTCTCCTGTGTGAATGCGCTGGTGTTGCTGGAGATTATTGTGTTTAGTAAAACTCTTCCCACACTCTGAGCAGTGATAAGGCTTCTCTCCTGTGTGAATGCGCTGGTGCTGTTGAAGATTATTCTGTGTAGTAAAACTCTTCCCACACTCTGAGCAGTGATGTGGCTTCTCTCCTGTGTGAATGTGCTGGTGCAGTTGAAAACTACTCTGTGTAGTAAAACTCATCCCACACTCTGAGCAGTAATATGGCTTCTCTCCTGTGTGTATGCGCTGGTGTTGCTGGAGATTTCTCCGTTTACTAAAACTCTTCCCACACTCTGAGCAGTGATAAGGCTTCTCTCCTGTGTGTATGCCCTGGTGTTGCTGGAGATTTCTCTGTCTACTAAAACTCTTCCCACATTCTGAGCAGTGATATGGTTTCTCTCCTGTGTGAATGCGCTGGTGTTCATTGAGATGACTCTGTGTAGTAAAACTCTTCCCACACTCTGAGCAGTGATATGGCTTCTCTCCTGTGTGAATGCGCTGGTGTTCATTGAGATGACTCTGTGTAGTAAAACTCTTCCCACACTCTGAGCAGTGATATGGCTTCTCTCCTGTGTGAATGCGCTGGTGTTGCTGGAGATTACTGTGTTTAGTAAAACTCTTCCCACACTCTGAGCAGTGATAAGGCTTCTCTCCTGTGTGTATGCGCTGGTGTTGCTGGAGATTACTGTGTTTAGTAAAATTCTTTCCACACTCTAAGCAGTTGTAGCTTTTCTCCTTATCCATGTTTACTGATTTCAGCAGTCTGACATACTCCTCACAGATAAATGTATTTATGTAGGTAAAGTTTACGTGTTTAGGAAAGTGGACAGCATTAATTCCTAGAGGAAAAAGACATAGCAAATTCATTGTGAGATGAAGACAAAACAATCATGACAAAGAACCATTTGGGCTCTGCATAATGCTAAAGACATTCATTCTAAAGACATTCATGATAAAGACCATCAGGATACAGTGCTAGGCTTCATTACTTCAATAAAATTAAAACATTTGTCTATGTTGTGATACGTGTCTCTCTCTGTTTGGTTCAGTGCCACTCTATGTGCCAGTCTATAGGGACATTTATTTTGTAGGGCTCATCAACTTTATTTTCAAAGTTGTTCTTTTCCAGCTGCTTTGGTCTGTTGAAACTCCTTATGAGTTCCAGCAGTGTGATTTAATCTTTTAAATTATTGTGCATCAGAGAATTAATCTATGGGCAGCACCAACAGTTTCCAGGTAGATGGAAGTAGTGCTGGGCGGTATACCGGTTCGCACCGAAAACCGGTGTTTATTTTTGTTATCATAAGAATTTTCCATAAACCGGCTACACCGGTTTAAATTGCCTTCACGTGTCCGGAATGCAGCACGGTCATTAATTGCTTCTCAAGGGACGCTTTTTATTGCTGCGCCGCTAAGCACACAGAGCACAAATCTAGCTTGCTGAAAACGAGGGACGTTCTGAACCACAAATTCTCCCAAACATTGAAGTAAAAGATGATGCCCCAGAGGAACTTTTGCCAAAGAAAGGAGCTGTGTCTGTTGTCAGGAAGTACCGTATTTTCTCGACTATACAGTGCACCTCAATATAGGCTGCACCTACAACGTTTAAAAAAATTGAAAATGTTTTATAAGTCGCAAAGGTATATCTACTGAACTGAATACATTTAACTGAACATAACTGAACTGATCAGTTTCTGAACGGTGCCTGTAGCATTTCACGTGCAACAGTTTTGGCATTCAGCCGGTGTTGTGTCGAATTCCGACTCCCCTCGTTTATCCGCATAAAGATGCTACAGATGATATTGTTGATTTACGTTTCTATGCATAAATAAGAGCTAGACTTTAATTATCCATCACAGCAAATGACATTATCTATGTCCAAAGACACAGTGGCTCAAGGGTGTTAATTATTTTAAATAAAATACACACTGGCTAGTTCACCTCTGACCACACGACTTCGCAGTATTACAGCAGTATTATGTCTAAATATCTAGTTCGGACAAAACTAGAGTGCTCGATTAACTAAGTTATAATTACTATAACTCCCGAATATCATCTGTAGCGTCTTTATGCATGTGCTAACGAGGGGACTTGGAATTCGGCACAACACATGTTGGTTTGAAAAAAATTCTCCTTCGTACCTGCTGCTTGCATGTGTTAAATGAAAATGAGCACTTTCTTCTTTGATTTACAACTTTGTCCTACCACCTGATTAACTTTCTGTTCCACCCCTGACGGGTGAAGAAACATCTACAGAAAAGCCGCACCTCATTATAAGTCGCATGGTTCAAAGCGTGAGGGAATAAGTAGTGGTTTATAATCTGGAAAATACGGGTAGCAATCGCGGGGGCTCCGCTGTGGCGGGTCGAGGTCGCGTTCTGCTCTTCAGCACTGTTTTCAGGGTTCATCCACCTTTACAATGTGGAATTCAAGCACATGTACGACACTTTCAAGGTCCATTTTCAATATTTTCTAGCACCTTCAGCTTAATTAAGCTACATATTTATACAAATACACATACAGTTGAAATTATTTGAAATAATTTGCTTTTTATCACATTAAAAGAGATAAGAAAATAAAAGGTTTTGTATTTTTACTGCAACTGTTATGCTGTATGATTCATTCACTACTTTAGTGCTACCATTTGAAAACTGATCATGTGAGGCCATGCAAATCTGTATTACATGTAATACTTAGGTGGAGACATTCTTCCAACAGTGGAATAGGGTACTCTTAACCACTCTACTGCAGTAATTCTTTTCGTAATCAATGCAGTTAACACATCGTGCATGGGGGGGAACAACCGTCAAATACCGTGAAACCGATATAATTTAGAAAAATACTGTGATATAGAATTTTGGTCATACCGCCCAGCACTACATTGGAGGCCTACACTACATGGCCTCTTTAGAAAGCACTCCTGCTAAAAGTGTGTAAAAAGTCACATGATCCACAAAGGACATTTTTTGTACATACGTAATTGTACGTGTAGTGTGATGTATTAGAAAGTTGCTGTGCATTTGCTTGAAAGTCACACATGAAAATAGTATATTTGCGGAATATGTTCTGTTTGTTTACAATGTTTTGGCAGCATTATAACTCCATAGCAGAGTTGCAGTCCTGTTCAGAAGGGTCTATAACCCAGCCTGTGTGTGTATAATGAGATTGGGAGATATTGTGTTAATACTGTGTAAAAGGATGTTTAACCCAGCCTGTGTGGGTATAATGAGATTAGGAGATATTGTGTTAATACTGTGTAAAAGGATGTATAACCCAGCCTGTGTGTGTATAATGAGATTGGGAGATATTGTGTTAATACTGTGTAAAAGGGTCTATAACCCAGCCTGTGTGTGTATAATGAGACTGGGAGATATTGTGTTAATACTGTGTAAAAGGATATATAACCCAGCCTGTGTGTATAATGAGATTGGGAGATATTGTGTTAATACTGTGTTAAAAGATGTATAACCCAGCCTGTGTGTGTGTAACGAGATTGGGAGTCTGTTCAAAGACCCAAAAACAAACAAGGCTGCATTATGCATGCAAATCCAAAAGGTACAATTGGGCCTACAGGCTACCTGTAGACTGTGTGTGTGCTTTAAACTGTTGCTTATTTATCTGGATTATACTGAGAAATGTCAGTGTCACAGGTTTAAAATATAACTCACCTCTTCAGAAGATCTCAAATCTCTCACTGTTAAGACAACTTCTTCAACATTTCTGTTGGACTGAAAATGATTAGAATAAAATAATTAAAATTTTGAATTCCACACTTCACATTTATTAAAAATTACATAAAAAGTTAAACATGCACACGTGGTGTAGATCGAACACATCTACTTTATTCGACTGTTTCTCAACATAGATCTCTGTGCCATTTCTTATTAAATGCCATGTCATTTTTACAGCGTATCTGTAAAAGCTGTGAAAAGTGTTTGAGATCTACAGTATAGGCGAGATCTACTGCCATCTTCTAATGAAATGTACTGTACTGGCAAGCCGCATAATGTTCCCCGGTCCGAACTTTGGACATGCCTACACTAAACATGCATGAAAATGGTTCAGGGGTTAAAAAGGTGAGAAGACCGGGGGGCGGGGCATGTGACATCATGGGGATACGGCGACGGGGCGTTGACATGTGACGTCATGGGTATACGGCTACGGGGGTGTGGCTGCTGGTGTACGGGGATACAGCAACAGGTGATGCCAAATATTTTTTAATGGATTTTACTATATTTTACAGAGCCCGTAAGGTGACATCATGTAAAAAATATAATAACGCGTGGCCACGACTTACTAATGCGTGCGAACGAGATAATTAACACGTGCGAACAATATAATTAAGTATTACTTTATATAAAGCCAGTGTCTTGGCCTCGCTGAAGGTAGCTATCCAAGCAGCTAAACAGAGATTCAGAAACTCCACAGAAGCAGATTCTTTCTTTAGTGATTTTTTTACTGAATCAATCTTTTTTGTGAAACTGAAATACAAACATACAAACGTACATCAGAAATAGTAAAAGCACACACTAGCCACTGTAGGTAAGCTCAATGTGTTCGCCACGTCATTAAAACAAAAAGAAAGATACTTAGTTCCTTTCCCTTCTCTGTCAACTGCATTTTCAACCTATCAATATTAGGGCTGGCCCGAATAGCGTTTTTTGAGCTCCGGATATTCTGCACTGATTCGAAGCGAATATTCGAAGCTTCGTTTTTAAATAAGACAGATTAAAAACGGATTATATTAAGAATATAAAATACTTTCTAAACCAGGGGTCGGAAACTGGCGGACCGCGGTCCGGATCCGAACCCGAACGCAGTCCTGTCCGGACCCAATCTCATTCCTGATTTACTGGATACGGACCCAAATGTCATCCCATCCGGACCCAGAATAAATTGTTAAAAATATTTTTTTATTTTGACGGGAGAATTCATTTTAAACCGGAGCATTTATTTCACCGCTATTGAAAATATTGAAAATAGCGCTGAACTCCGTCACGAGTGTTACGTCCCCCGGACTGCAGGCCAGAGCTATCTGCCAAATTTGGCCCGCAGAACAATATAGTTGATTAACCCTGTTCTAAACAAACGAACTTTTTTATATTGAGCTTATAGCTTAAGTGCAAAACCACAAAAAACAGCTATTTAGTAATACACTGTAATATAATTAACAATGTTTAAGAATATAAAATACTTTCTGGACAAACAATTTTTTTTGTTTCAAGTAGGCCTATAACCCAAGTACTAAAACACAAAAACACAGCTATTCACTGGGCCGGCTTGCGCAGCGGAGCAGCCGCGGACACTGGGCCGATGTGCGCAGTGAAAAAATCGGGGGGGAAACACAAAAAAGACATGAAACGCGGGGAGAAACATTCTGTAAACAACAAACTTTTAATAGCTTCAAAAGAAATCAATATTAAATTATTATAGATTACAGGGAAGCTTAAACAAACGCCAAATTTAATAACGGAGCACACACATTAAAAATACCTAATACCCAGTGCTTAATTTGAGCCGGATCCTGCTGGAATAGGATCCGGGAACTCTTTAATTTTGAAGCGTGCGTTCCGGTAACTGTCTGCCTCGATCCGGCAACATTTTATGTTGTCTGCTCTTTGCGTTCCGGCATCGTTTGATTTACAAATTAAGCACTGCTAATACCTAATGCATTTTGCCTCTCATATACCGCCATTAACCTGAACGGAACTGTAACATTAGAGTGAGGCGGAGCTAAGAAAAAAAAAAACACGAATATCCGAATACCAAAATTAAAAACCGAATACCTACTCAATGACCGAATATCCGAATATCTGAATATTCGGGTCCAGCCCTAATCAATATTGACGTATGAAGAAAATACTTACAGACGTTGCTTAAACAACATGGAAGGATAAATTGTAACAAAATGAGGAGCGACGAACAAGGCGGCTGTCTCCGCTGCCGGCAAGGTCAAAACCGAAACTAAACTTCCCGTACAACTGAGCTGTCGAAATAAAGATCGTTTTTATAAGGATAATGATAGCAAAGTAGATATATTAGGCTAACCAGAAATGCAATCAATAAAAAAATTGCATAAAAAGAAAATGCTATAATGCAAAACATGACAGCCAGGTTTACCTTCCTTGGGCAGTCAGTTCGCGAACATCCCTGGGATCTGCTTGCTTTGCTGTGAAAAAATAAACTTTGTTGCCGCGTGTGAAAGGCGACATTAGTATCTCGTTCCCACACGTTATTATTTTTTTACATGATGTCACCTTACGGGCTCCGTAAAATATAGTAAAATCCATTAAAAAATATTTTTTGACTGTCTTGTTAATGGATTCAATGTATGGAGGCAGATCCGTAAACGCGAGAGGCCGCTTTCGCAATTCCAGATGGCTCAGTCAAAACCATTACGTCTTAATGAACCAATAAATACATCAGCGGCGAAAATGAGTGTAAAAATACCACGTGTTCACGTGTTTTTATTTTCTAACATGGGCTAAAGCACAGGGTAGACTCAAACGACAAGAGTTTACAACTTCATCTTCAACCTTTTCAGCCCTGGCACGAATGTTCACCTCACACGTCCCTGGATTCACCAGTTACAACTACAGACGCACTAGAAAAAAAATCTTGATTCTTATTTTATGTCACCGTTAACTACACGGGGTTGACGCGAACTTAAATAGGTAGATAGATAGGCCTATTATCACAGTGTTCAACGCTGTAGCGAACGGCAGTAACTTCGTTTTACCGCAAATTATGAAAACGATTGAAACCATTAATAACCCAATTAAATCCACTGGGAAATGTACGATGTGGTAAATGTACGATGTGGTAAATGTAGTGGTAAATGTACGATGTGGTAAATGTAGTGGTAAATGTACGATGTGGTAAATGTAGTGGTAAATGTTAGGGATGTCCCGATCCAGCTTTTTGAACTTCCGATCCGATACCGATATTTATTTGCACTTCCGATCCGATACAGATATCGGCCGATACCGGCCTATCCGAGCATGTATTAAAGTTTAAAGTTATTTAGCCAACTTACTTTGTTGTCAAACTCATGTTGAAAAGCGTTTTACTCTTGATAACAAGTAGCCAGCTGAATTAGGTGTGTTTGAATAATACACAATGGTTGGTAAGGAGAAACTGACCTGTTTATTTAGCAATTAATAAACTCAAAATAGACAAAATATTAAATAACAAACAGAAATAGCATCAGTAAACCAAGGATTAAAAAGCCACAAGTACAAATAATATTGTAAATTATATTTAAAAAAAAACACACACAACCTGAGTGGAAAATAGTCTATTATTAACATTAACATCCATCAGTGCTCTTGAACAAGTGTAAACCAAAGCTTTAAAAAAAATCCGTGCACATATCGTAAACTAATTAAAAGCAAAATGCCTTCTACTCCACACACCGAGATGCCACGGAGCTAAATTGGGGCAGAAACTACGCTCGTGTGCTGAAGGTGTGCTGGAAAATGCGGACCGGATTTTACTCTCACTAGCAAAAACTAGAATGGATTATCTAAATGGGTGCGCAGGAAAACGGGATCGGACTTAAAAAAACTGGATCGGGAGTCTGGATCGGCATTTTCTCGTGTCTGCCGATCCGATACCGATACGCATTTTTTGCTAATATCGGCGGCCGATCCGATCCAAATATCGGATCGGGACAACCCTAGTAAATGTACGATGTGGTAAATGTAGTGGTAAATGTACGATGTGGTAAATGTACGATGTGGTAAATGTAGTGGTAAATGTACGATCTGGTAAATGTAGTGGTAAATGTACGATCTGGTAAATGTAGTGGTAAATGTACGCTCTTCTGCCTTGTCCCCGGTGTAGCACTAGGTCCTGCTTCTCGTTCCGCTTAGCAGTAAATGAAGAACATGAATGAAGAACGTTCGTATGATTGAACGCTATTTGGTCTCTATGAAGGTTCTGGGCGGAAACTGCTGGCCACTGTGTCATTGAAATTGCCGATTTCGGAAGTGCTCTGTTTGCTTATTAAGTCAATATGATAATTAAAATATATACATAGAATCTCCCCCCCAAAAAAAATCCAAAAAACTCCTCAAATCTACACGATTCACGTAGGTCACCCTTTTCAACTTCAAAACGGCGAATTTCGCCGAAAGGTGACAGATTATCATGCCTGACTAAAGCATAGCTTCCTATATACACCAACATAACGTTTTAGTAAAATGTATATTTGCTCTCATATTGGCTGTCACTGATAAATAACAATTTATAAACAACTGGAGAAGATAACAGATGTGTTGAAATCCCACAAATCACTATGACCTTTACCAAGACTACATGCACTCAGGGTGACAACATAAACATGCAAGCTTCAAATAATACATGTTATTCCCGTCATTTATTTTGTTTGCTCCGAAACATAGATAAATGGTAAGAATATTGATTTGAAAAAGACAAGGGATCTTGCAGGGTGACTATTTACAACTCCTTTAGAGATCATTTTCTATCGTGTGATGGATATTTACAAAAAGAGACCAGTTAACAATGGTAAAATAATCAGAAATCAAGGGCGTAAATTAAATTTCAATGCGGAGGTGGGGAGACAATACACAGTAAACATTTTCTAAAGGAGTTCCTGAGGGGGCGTCCAAGCTTCTCCCAAATGTTGTTATTGTGCTTAGGAAAAGTACACCCGTATATATCTATCTATATGATTTCACCTAAATGTAAAAATACTTCAATGAATAACCAAACTAAATCAAATGTATGTAACATTACAATACTTCCACTATAACCGCATTAAATCAATTAAATCGTACATTAAATCTACTGTAAAATCATTATGGTAAAGTTGGTTTCACGTTCGCATATGCGGAATTCTTTCTTCAATAATTTTAAGACGATATGGCTAAAAACTGTATCACGATATAAGCATTTCATATCGGTCGATATCGATAATTATTGATTTTTAAAAACGTATTTAAAATAAGGACTAGGAGAAAAATATGCTACATTTAAACATTTTATTTCAACATTATTTAAACAAGTTTCCTGCAAAAAAGCTCACATGCTGAATCACCCTTTGGTGAATAACATGTTTCAGTTATGTGCAGTGTTTTGTAAACATAGGACACATTAAAGCAAAACTGAGCTAGACTTTACATCTGTAAGATAAAAAGCAAACCGGTAATTCTCTTTTCTGCCAGCGGGTGTCGCAAAGATTCGTATGTCATTTAATATTTAGCATAAATAAATAAAGATCAAGTTTTCAAAACAAAATTTATCACAAAGTTCAAACTGATTATGTGTAAAGAAAAAACGGAATTCGTCCGTTGAACAAAAGTGAAAGTGTTTCACTTTCCAAAGTCTTAAAATATATAATTTATTTATTAATATTATATAATATATACTATATACAAGTTTATATCAACGGTTTTCAAACTGAGTGATTCTTTCATTGCCTAATAAATGCAATGAACTAATAAATTAGTTTTAGTTTGTAGGAATTCTGCGAATGGTAACCTAATTATCAATTCAATATCTCAAAGGAAATATCTCACGGGTATAATCCCTCTTTGCCAGGGCTAGCTGTTGGCTAACACTTATTATGTAAATGCATACATTATGAACGGCTGCTTTTATGTGTTGTTGACACACTGGCATTACAAATGAATTAATTACAATGCAAGTTACATATATAAATGCATACCTTTGCTAGCGATGTAAAACTGAGATGATAGCATGGGCGGTGCTGTTATGACCACTTTATTCACAATATAAATTAGTCGGGGCGGCTACAGTTTGAGTGAAAACTGCTTGGGCGATCGAACAGCAACGCAGTTTGCTTGAAAACTCGGTTTGGGCGTTTGAACAGCAAAACAGTTTGCGTGACTCCTCGGTTTGGGCGTTTGAATGGTTGCATAGTGCATTATAAAATGGCAAGTAGCCTACTGGACATGCTGACACAGAAATCAGACTAAATATATGCTGAACGCAATTCCCTATCTAGGGAAAGATGAAAGCAAGCAACGGTTGTCTGAAAATATTGTGTTGTTGTTTGATGGCGCCTTTCACGGGTAAAGGAATGTAATGACTGACAATTTCTTCACAAAGCGAACAAAACCACTATTGTTGGTATGATTAATAAAATCAGACGTGAGATGCCACCAGTGTTGCGGGCTGGAAAAATAACTAACGATTTACCAGGCATAACCTAAAAAAATATGCATCCTTAGCATAATGCAACAGACAGTTTCAATTGATAATGGCTCAAAGAAACTGCCTGAAACTGTTTCCTATTACAGCACGACGATGTTATGGATCAAATGGCACGACTGTATTCGGTGAAGGCAGGCACCCGTCGTTGACCTGTAGTGGTGTTCTACAACCTCCTAGACCTGGTTGTAATATATGTACAAATATTGTTCAAACTGCATGAACGTTAACCGGAGCGACGGAGGTTTATTCTCGAGACATTTATTTGTAGATTTATGTTCACCATAGCCTGCAATTCACTAACATACACATTCTTTTAGACATTAAAACTTGAAATGGCGTAACATTAATTGAGTATACAAATAAACTTGCTTTAGCTCGGTCTACAGGCTTCACTGCGGGCACTGATTCTAAAAGGTTTAGTCACATTAATTTGTTAACATATTGACGTTACGTGCAAATGTCACCATTACGAATATTTTGTTTGGGCGGCTCATTCTTCCTTTTGTGCAAAACGCCATCTAGTGTTAATTATGTGTCAGTACCAGCTTCCCTGTGTAAAGACTCAGCGGTCTTTTAACCGCCCGAGGTGCCCTTTAAGTAGGTGAAAACAACACGGCGCTAGTAGGAGGTGGTGAAAGCGGTCAGATAACCGGCCCTCCGCGCTTCTAGGTATAAGTATGTAAATTAGGCGTGGCGCTTCTAGTGTTAAAGCGGAATCTTTGCTCTGGTTCGTTGGCCAATGAAAAAATATATATATATCGAACGTTCTATCGAGCGCATGTTCTATTGATATCGATTACGCGTCTATCGCGATACATATCGTTATCGTTTTATCGCCCAGTCCTAATTAAGGGCATCCTAAACAACAACCTACAAGTCAGATATGGGTATTTCTACCTCTTACCTATTTATGGTGGTGAGTTTTAATCTTATAATTTCAATAGTTTTTAAACGGTGCATCATAAGAGCACCAAACAAGTTATTGTATATTAAGTGCATCCTAAACAACAACCTACAATGCTTATATGTGTGTTTCTACCTCTTGTCTATTTGTGGTGGTGAGTTTTTTTATCTTATAAATTCAATAACTTTTAAATGGTCCATCATATGATCATAAAACAAGTTGTTTTATATTAAGGGAATCTTATACAATAACCTACAACTTAAATATGGTTATTTCTACCTCTTGTCTATTTGTGGTTGTGTGTTTTTATTAGGGAAGTCCCGATCTAGCTTTTTGAACTTCCGATCCGATATTTATTTGCACTTCCGATACGATACCGATATCGGCTGATACCGAAACCGGCCTATCCGAGCATGTATTAAAGTTTAAAGTTATTTAGCCAACTTACTTTGTTGTCAAACTCATGTTGAAAAGCATTGATAACAAGTAGCCAGCTGAATTAGGTGTGTCTGAATAATACACAATGGTTGGTAAGGAGAAAATGACCTGTTTATTTAGCAATTAATAAACTCAAAATAGACAAAATATTAAATAAACAGAAATAGCATCAGTAAACCAAGGATTAAATAGCCACAAGTGGCAAATAATATTGTAAATTATATTTAAAAAGCAAAACACAACCTGAGTGGAAAATAGTCTATTAACAAATAGTCTATTAACATCCATCAGTGCTCTTGAACAAGTGTAAACCAAAGCTTTAAAAAATCCGTGCACATATCGTAAACTAATTAAAAGCAAAATGCCTTCTACTCCACACTTTGCTGCTCCATCCCCATCTATACACTCCCTTCAATTCAAACGTTTCTGCCAGTGTTAGTTGTGTAGGACCTTTCTTTATGTCTTCGGTTTTCTTTAGAAACTTGTCATGTTGTTTATGGTGGTATTTCGCTAAATGCTTGATTAGATTGGTTGTATTAAAAGTTCTTACAGCTTTACCACCACGCTTGACTTTACTGTGGCATATGTTGCACTCTACCTCCTCATCTTTGTCATCCTTTAAGGTAAAATAATCCCACACACTGACATTTTTACCGATAACTTCAAATTTACACGGCGGTCCTAACGGTTAGGAGATGCCGCGCCGCGGAGCTAAATTGGGGAGACGCTATGCTCGTGTGCTGAAGGTGTGCTGGAAAATGCGGACCAGATTTTTCTCTCACTGGCAAAACCACAGCAAAAACTAGAATGGATTATCTAAATGGGTGCGCTGGAATTGGACTTAAACAAAAAACTGGATCGGGAGTCTGGATCGGCATTTTCTCATGCCTGCCGATCCGATACGCATTTTTTGCTAATATTGGCGGCCGATCCGATCCAAATATCGGATCGGGACAACCCTAGTTTTTATCTCATCATTTCAATAGCTTAGTAGTCCATCAAAAGAGCACCAAACAAGTTGTATTACACAAAGGGCATCCTAAACAACAACCTAAAACTCTTACATGAGTATTTGTACCTTGCACCAATATGTGGTACTCAGTTGTTGTCTTATTATCTCAATAGCTTTTATATGGTCCATCATAAGAGCACTAAACAAGTTGTATTACATTAAGTGCATCCTAAACAACAACCTACATCTCAGACATGGGTATTTACATGTGCTGTTCATAAAATCAGAATATTATGAAAAGCTATTGAAATAATAAAAACTCACCACCACTATTAGGTAAGAGGTAGAAATACCCATATCTGAGTCGTAGGTTGCTGGTCATCATGGACATAATGTAATACAACTTGTTTGGGGCTGTTCTGATAGACCGTTTAAAAGCTATTGAAATTCTTATATTAAAACTCACTCACACAAATATTTAAGAGGTAGAAATACCCATGTTAGAGTTGTAGGTTGTTGCTTAGGATGCCCTTAATATATAAGAACGTGTTTTATGGTCTTATGATGCACCGTGTAAAAGCTATTGAAATTATAAGATAAAAACTCACCACCACAAATAGGTAAGAGGTAGAAATATCCATATTGGAGTTGTAGGTTGTTGCTTAAGATGCCCTTAATATATAACAAGCGGTTTTATGGTCTTATGATGGACCATTTAAAAACTATTGAAATTATAAGATAAAAACTCACCATCACAAATAGGTAAGAGATAGAAATACCCATATCGGAGTTGTAGGTTTTTGCTTAGGATGCCCTTAATATATAAGAAATTGTTTTATGGTCTTATGATGCACCGTGTAAAAGCTATTGAAATTATAAGATAAAAACTCACCACCACAAATAGGTAAGAGGTAGAAATATCCATATTGGAGTTGTAGGTTGTTGCTTAAGATGCCCTTAATATATAACAAGCGGTTTTATGGTCTTATGATGGACCATTTAAAAACTATTGAAATTATAAGATAAAAACTCACCATCACAAATAGGTAAGAGATAGAAATACCCATATCGGAGTTGTAGGTTTTTGCTTAGGATGCCCTTAATATATAAGAAATTGTTTTATGGTCTTATGGTGGACCGTTTTAAAGCTATTGAAATTATAAGATTAAAACTCACCACCACAAATAGGTAAGAGAGAGAAATACCCATATCTGAGATGTAAGTTGTTGTATAGGATGTATTTTATGTAATACAACTTGTTTGGTGCTCCTATGATGGACTGTTTAAAAGCTATTGAAATTATCAGACAGAAACTCACCAACACAAATAGACAAGAGGTAGAAATACCCATATTTGAGTTGTAGGTTGTTGTTTTAATGCCCTTAATATATAAGAACTTGTTTTATGCTCTTATGATGGACCGTTTAAAAGCTATTGAAATTCTTAGATTAAAACTCACCACCACAAATAGGTAAGAGGTAGAAATACCCATATCTTAGTTGTAGGTTGTTGATTAGAATTCCCTTTATGTAATACAACTTGTTTGGTGCTCTTATGATGGACCACTTAAAAGCTATTGACATTTCCAGACAAACACGGACCACCACAAATAGGTAAGAGGTACAAATACCCATATAAACGTTGTAGGTTGTTGTTTAGGATGCACTTTATGTAATACAACTTGTTAGGTGGTCTTCTGATGGACCATTTAAAAGCTATTGAAAATTGTAGACAACAACTGACTACCACAAGTTGGTGCAAGGTTGAAACTCTCACGTTAGAGATGTAGGTTGTTCTTTAGAATGCACTTTGTGTAAACAACTTGTTTGTTGCTATTGAAATTATAGAAAAAAAAGTGCGCAGTGCTCTGGAAACTTTAACCCTCCTGTCGTGTTCGGGTCAAATCTGACCGATTTACAACTTAAACCACTCATAAATATTGTGTTTTACATCTGATTGCTGCAAGGCCTTATGCCATCCTCCACACTATGCACTGGAACATATAAAAGTGATGATCATCTTTTTCATTGAATTTTGAGTGTTTTAAACCAACGTTTTACATCTGTGTTGTTGCCGGTCAAGCGTGACCATCACAGGAAATGAATGGGTATTCAGAATATATTCATCTATCAGACAGAAAACATCCCCATACATACTCACACACACACACATACCTATACACAGCTACACACACAGACACACACCTACACACACACACACACACACACACACACAGACACACACACACCTACACACAGACACACACACACTCACTCACACACACACACAGACACACACCTACACACACACCACACACACACACACTCGCTCTCTCTCTCACACACACACACACACACACACACACACACACCTAAACACAGACACACACCTAAACACACAGACACACACACCTACACACACACAGACGCACACACCTACACACACACACACACACACACACACACACACACACACACAGACACTCACTCACTCGCTCACTCACTCACTCGCTCACTCGCTCACACACACACCTACACACACAGACACACACACATACAGACACACCTACACACACAGACACACACACACACATGTTGTGCCTATGTTTGCAAGGCCCCTCTGATCTGAGTGTGACATGCCACTCATGTGCATGAATTCACACACACACACACACACTCACTCACTCACTCACACACCTACACACACCTAAACACACACAGACTCACACACACCTAAACACACAGACACACACACACACACCTACACACACAGACACACACACACACATGTTATGCCTATGTTTGCAAGGCCCCTCTGATCTGAGTGTGACATGCCACTCATGTGCATGAATTCACACACACACGCACACACACACACTCACTCACTCACCTACACACACACCTAAACACACACAGACACACACACACACACCTACACACACAGACACACACACACACACACACACCTACAGACACAGACACATGTTATGCCTATGTTTGCAAGGCACACTCTGATCTGAGTGTGACATGCCACTCATGTGCATGAATTTACATGCGCGCGTGCACACACACACACACACACACACACACTCACTCACTCACACCTACACACACACACACACCTAAACACACACACACACACACACTCACTCACTCACTCATTCACACACACACCTACACACACACACACACACCTACACACCTAAACACACACAGACACTCACACACACACACCTACACACACAGACACACACACAGACACACACAAAGACACACCTACACACACACCTACAGACACAGACACACACACGTTATGCCGGTGTTTGCAAGGTGGTGTTTGCAAGGGTTTTTTGTGTGTTAAAACAGACCGGTCTCTGAAGACCGGGAACACTAAAGTAAAAAACGTGAGGTCAACAAAACCGAAGGGTTAAGACCGCCACTTGCGTCCGTGTTAACCGTGTTAAGGTAATTTGTAGATGGTGCCTTAGACGTTGCAGAGGTGACAGCAGTACATTTAAAATAACGTGTTATCTACAATTAAAATACGTCTATTCCTGACGTAAAGAGTTGTAGGTGGTTGTTTATATTGCCAGAAACTAGAATTTTCATATTTTGGCACTTTTGCTATAACTGTCTTAAAGCTATTGAAGAACGAATTCTGAATATGCGAACGTGAAACCAACTTTACCGCAGTAATAAAATCGTACAATATAACTAGCATATTAGCTTTTATCTCATCTGGGTTCCTGTTATCTTATCTTGTAACAGGAACCACTGAGCTACTAAACAAAAGAACCAAATATAATTATATTCGTATAGTATCAAATAAGTATCTACGTTATCTGGCTGGGTTAGTTAGCGCTACAACATCCATTATAATAAAAACACTCTAACACGTTGAATTTTCCACCAACTTAGTCAAGACACGAGATTCAACCGTGAGGTAACGGAACGAACAAAATAGTGTGGTTAAGATGTGGTTAAAAGGTGTTAGTGGTACGTATTACTAAGTTAAGTACTTACAGGTCAACCAGTAGTCCAACACTTCCAAACACCAACACGACAACAGGCGCAACTCCACTAAACGCCCGATGCTGATATTGAGAATAAGGAAACCTGTGGTTTGTAATGTCCGATGGTGATGGTAGGTAGAGGTGGGCGGATCGATCCAAATATCGATACCAACGCTGCTATTGATTTGGAGCAATACTCGTGTAAAAAGATTAATTTTTACTCTCCCGCACGCACCGACTGCTGCGTACGTGGATTCATCAAAGTATCTTCTCTGTCTGTAAGAGCAGTGTTGCCAACTCCTCAGTAAGAAAAGACGCTATTGGCTGTCCTAAAACTCACAAAATGGCGTCATCGCCTAATTTGCATAATACCTGTTTTTGAAGCTGTAAAATAATAACGTTGTGGAAGAGAAAAAATGATTAAAATACCCTAAATATGTTGGAGTGACTGACTGAGACTGTATGAGTTAAATTCAGTAATTTCTTTTGTAATACACTGAAGACACATTTATGGCGCATTTCCACTAGGACCTGCTTGGCGCGGTATGGTTCGATACGGGTCGATTCGCAACGGAACGGTACGGTCGCGTTGTGTTTCCATTACAATGGTGGACCACCCCAATGTGGGTGGAGTCGCTGTTGGCGCGCGGGTTGTAGTGTCGTGACATCATTTGTATACGACCACAACACCGGTCGACGCCCCTTAACACATAGCATTATTGTATCTTATTTATCTTTATCTTCATTATTGTATGTGGTTGCTCTAATTATTGATAATATTTTGGTATTACTCAAACAGGCTGAACACACCCTGCATAAAAAGCATCAGTCATACAATCAAATGAAATCAAACTTTATTATGAAATAGATATTTAACACTAGAAGTCCCAGAGAAGGGTCTTTCAACACTTCTACTATCGGAACCCAGAGAAGGGTCGAGAGAACTGAAGGATTTTAGCTAACACCCTATTATCAGCTGTAAGCAGGCACTTTTGTTCTGTAAATAAGGCCATTACTGGCGCACCACAGGAGGGGGCATGCTTCAGCTCACAACTAATTGTTGTTTTTCATTGAGTTTGGCCATTTAGTTTCTAGTTAGTTCTATTCAGTTTATTGTATTTTATAATATAAAGGTTATATATATTGTATTTAGTTTAGTTTTATCTGAGCAACAAAGCACAAACAATAAATTATTTTTTTATATTTTAAATAGAAAATTAGAAATTTTATATCCAGGTACATGTGAGTAATGACCAGAAGCATTTGTGTCTAAGTCAGGAGGACTGAAATTTCAGCATGAGAAACATACAAAAGAACAACTGTTATGTTTCCATGCTTTTTTATGTCCATGCTTTTTATTATTGCCATAAAATTATACAAAAAATACAAGGAATAAAACAATTCCACACATATTTACAATAGGCTGCAGTGCAGGGCTGTGTGTGTGTGTGTGTGTGTGTGTGTGTGTGTGTGTGTGTGTGTGTGTGAGTGGCATGTCCTTCTTGTGTGACTAGCACTTTAGCAGTCACTCAGCAGTCTGTCAGAACATGCCTGGCACTGCCAGGGTATCTCCCTGGTACATTTGCCACACGTGTATCTGTAGCAGTCCACACATCTCACATTTGCACAATTGTTCATGAGTGTTCTCATCAGAGCATTCACATACAACTATCTACCCAGTCTGCCAGTCCCTCATTTGGGGAGAAAGCTACAGTATTGTGGCTATTCCCACTTTAGTGACCCCATTTTGCACCTAAGACGAAAATTTCAGACCCCTCCATGATTAAAAATTGTCTAAATTGTCTAAAGTTGGGAATAGCCACAATAGTGTAGGTTTCTCCCCAAATGAGGGAGTGGCAGACTGAGTGAATAATTGTATGTGAGTGCTCTGTTGAGAACATTTCAACTTTATTGTATATATTTCTAAACTTACATCATGTCCTCTGTAGCTTCTGCTCTCAGCCAGGCCCTCTGACTGCCTCTCTCACCTTATGCATGTCCCCTGCACAACAATGCAGCTGGGGGATGGGCAGACACACTCAGGACCAGCTTACAGACTTTTGCATGACCTTTTTTGAGGTGGATCAACACAATTAATTTGGTAATTTTTTTCAAAATTGTTATTTTGAACCCACTTATCTTTTTTAGAAGAAAAACATTACTAACATTACTACATTTCTACCTGAGCCTGCCAAAAGCCAGTGCTGAGGTATTTTGGATCATGAGGCCATGAGGCCATCCTTTGTCATGCAGCCACTTCTAGGTAGACGGGGGGATGGGTGATAGTGTGAGCTATGTTGATCCATTGACTCAGATGGAGAAGAAAAGACCCTTTCAGAGAAATCTGAACTTTAGCTATTTTGACCAATAATCATGTCACCTTTTGCAGTGAGAAAAAAATCCAAAATTAGTACAAAGGAGGCAGACTTGAGATGTTTTGGAATTATAGTTCAAATAATGTCTGTCAGTTTTATAATAAAGAGAAAGATGACTGTAGCCACCTACATGTGGATGAAAATTCATGTCACCACACATTTCACTTACTCTGTTGACTGAGAAGCAAGGATAGCAAAGGTTTCCAGTACACAGCAGGCTTTGGACATGATCCTGGAGGGGCCGTGGGCGGGTGGGGTTCCCTGGTCTTTCTCTGCCTGCCTCTGGCCTCTGGGGCCTTGCTAATAAGTACATTCTGTACATTTATCCTATGTTGCACTTACATAAACACACACACTCACACACACATACATCAGTCATTTGTGCTGTATGTCTTACTTTCTGCTCTTCATTTAGTAGCAGCAGTTGGTGAATCATTTGAGCTGTTTTTTCTGCTCTTCTGTCTTTTCCCTTTTTAGTTTCTCTCCCCCTCTTTTCTCTCCTGTCCTGTATGGTTCACCTAACCCCAATTGTTTTTATCACTATTGTACTGTATTATACAGAATTGTTTTCTTTTGATCCTTACATGAAAACAAAGTTGTCCTCCAAAGGTGAAAGGGTGGAGGTGGGCCAAAAAAAAAGTTTGAAAAGCCCATATGAAGCAATTTTCAAGCCTAGGGTTCACAAACGTCACACACAACACATTGTTAGTTTTCAGAGAGTAGTGAAAATCTGTAGTAGTGATATCTCTTTTGGTAAGATTTCCTAAATTTCCTATTTTTGTTTGCTGGTTATGGCTGTATTTGGAAGAGACACACATGCGAAATCTTGATCTTGAAGTTAAAATTGCTCAATAATATTATTCTAATTCAAGTAGCTGAGGGTTTTTTGTATACATTTATGTAAAAACATTTTTACCTATTAGCAGTTTTTCAAAAGACAAAACTACTTAAAATAAGGTTAAAAATATCAGAGCCATTTTGACTAATCAATATGCCACTTATATGCCATTATAATTCAAATATTATGTTTGTGTCAATTTCACATTATTTCAACCTTTCACAAATCAAATCTCAAACATATGGTTCTGTAGATGAAGAGACTTCTTGCAAGAGATCTTGCACAGTCTCATATGGCAGCCAAGGAGGTGCAACCTTTCAGCAGCAACCACCCATACCTGACACACGCCTCATTTACATAACACTGGAGGCAAGTTCAGCTCTTCTCCCCCCTGCTGATTCCTCAGGCAATGGGCACTTTTGCAAATGAATGGATGTTAATTGGAGCCACCAGAGGTGTCAGTTTCGACTAAGGTTCTTTGGACCCTCTTTTGGGACTTCAGGGGGGTGGTTGAAATTTCAGGGACTTCTAGTGTTAAAGTACAACATATGTAAATAATATAGTTATAGTTTAAAAAAGTGCAAAAAGCAAATATATACGTATAGCTTTATATGAAATAAATATTTATAGTACTACAAGCAACATTTTGTGTGCTTTTACTGGCGTCTGTCTCGCATGGTGTTCACAAGTTCGCCAAGCACCCCGAGGAAAGCCCGGTTGAAGGAAACATTTTCCGCCAACTCCGCTCGCCTCGTCAGTGGAAGGGGAATCTTGAACGTAAAAAATAACAAATATTAAACACAAGTATTCCCGTGAAAGCAACAACGATATAGCGTAACTGCACAATGCTTCACTGCTCATGCTTTATTTATGGCTACAGCTAACTAGCAACTAGCAAGGCTAAGAGCTAGCTATTGTACAGTAGTGACTGTGGTGGTAACATTAACTACAAACACAGCTCTAAATTCCTGCGTTTACAATAGATGCGTTCATATTACGTTTATATTACATCTTTTACGAGCCTAGTAGTAAAACTGAAATCACAATACACTCACCATTCTCCGTGGCCTCCAGCACCGACATTGTCCGGCACATTTTCTCTTCCGTTACTGGCTGGCCGGTGACCGTATATGACATCCATTTGCTGGAACCATTTCCAGTCTTTGCGGTTTGCTCCGCTGCGTCCGTTATGGTCCTTCACCGCCCGGTAATCGCGTTAAGCTTTTTTAGCTTGGACCGACCGGCACTGCTGAACGGACCGCTGGTAGCCATGAGTGGCCATTAGCATGTAAACCTCGCTAAAAACCTTTACATTTCTAGTGACCCCGTCCAGTTCGCCCTGGATTTTTTGATCGCTGATTATTAACAGAAAGGTTTGTACCTCGGCGTTTGACCAGGGAACAGACTTCGCTCCTTGGGTTTTAAAAATGGCTGAGGAGTCCATAGCATAGCGGAGGAGTCGCTCTCCTGACGCAACCTGTGACGACACTCCCTGGCCAATCAGTGTCATGCTGTTCCTCCACGTCACAGAACTGTACCGCTTCGGAACGGTTAGAACCTCGAGCGAGTCGGTACGAAAATAGTACCCGAAGGGGCCGGCTCACAGGGAAGTGGTACTAATGGAAACACTCACAAACCGTCGCGAATCGAACCGTACCGCGCCAAGCAGGCCCTAGTGGAAATGCGCCATTATATTTACATCTGGCTCTGTAAATACGGGGCGGGGTCAACCAGCGGCGGGTTTGGGCATGCGCAGTTCATTTGCAGCGTGGACGTGGAGCGGTGCGGGTCTGCTCTGACTGTCAGACTGCATTGTGAGTGTTGTGGGCGGGGCTCACGGCAGCACCCGCTGCTCGCTGAGGACAGTAACTGAAGACCATGTGTGTTCATCTCCGAGTCTACAAAAGACTCCAGTAACACCACAAAAAGTGAGAAGGGTAATGCTGCAAGCCAGAGCCCCAGTGGGCGTGGATAAAGGGTGGAGCATGTGTCAATCATTTTCGATTGCAGCCAATCAGATGCTAGACTTTCGTGGTCAATCGATTTTTATTAAGCCAATTATCAGCCAGAGTTAGCTGTCAATCATTTTTTACTGCAGCCAATCATCTTAACAGATCTGAGAAGTTGGGGTTAGGTGCCGTGCTCAAGGGCACCTCAGTCATGGCCTGAGGCCTGAGAATCGAACCCATGACCCTCCAGTCACAAGACCAGTTCCCTACCACCAGACCATGATATATATATATATATATATATATAGTGGTGGGCCGTTAACGGCGTTCGTTAATTTGATACTCTTATCGGGCGATATAAAAATTATCGCCGTTAATCTATTCTTAAATTTGGGTTGGGAACTGGGTCAAAATGGGTAAGCAAACTATGATTACTTTCAACTTGATAGTTTAGCTCGGCTGTATTCCTAACCAAATTGCACAGTAGGGGCGAGAACGAGTTTTCAAACCTGTGAATTACAAATCGTACGTGTGTTTACATAGATGCAGCCACGAAGTCGCCACTTGACTCTTAGGACAAGCAATAACGACTTTCCTTACTGAGGAGTTGGCAACGGTGTGTTGGCGGTGGTTGGCACCAGAGCGAACTAGTAACTCATTGAATCATAGATGTGGATCAGAGGTTAATAAACTAGATTATTTTTTTTCGGCGTGAGATATCGGAAATCACATTTGAGAACGTGTGAAAATGGTCAAATGCGTGTGTAGTTGGCAACCCTGAGTTTTCTTTTTATTCTGCAGAGAGGAGGCAAGCACTGCACTGCTGTGCGCGCAGTTTCCATGGTTTTCTGGCTGACGACGAGCAAAAAAGAAAATGGGTTTGTGCAATTAGGAGAGATGAAGGGGAAAACTTTGTGATACGAAGCATCTTTGTGTGTCGCCAGCATTTCACTGCTGCAGACTACATAGTAGGAAGGTCGGGGCTAAAAGTTGGTGCTGTTCCCTGTTACTGTCCCCGGTACTGTTACTGTTCCCAGCCGGTTTCATTGGAACAGTTGCTGTCCGCATTTGAAAGATCAAGCTCTCGCCTGGGAGTACACGTTCGTCCACCAGAGGCGGAGGTTGTGGAAGATTTGAGCATTTGCGGTAGCATCTAGCTTCGACCCGCTAGCATCTAGCTAGAAAAGAGCAAGCTCTCGGCTGGGAGTACACATTCGTGGTGGACAGTGCTGGGAATTTTCTTCTCCGACCCAGACGGGCCCCAACACCGCCCCGATGAACCGACTGGTTTTTGACTGAGTGGTCCAAGCAAAGTCTTGACAACAAAAGTTCTTTTAAAATGATTTATATAGAATATAATTGAATGCAATATAATAGAAGTATACGTGGTACAAACTCTTCAGTGCACTGGTGCTAGTTTGCCTAGGAATCTACCTAACCCAAGTGGATCTCAGCAGTGTCCAAGCGAAAAGCCTCTCGTGCTGGGCGATGTCCTTTCTTTCATACTCTCTGTCCATAAGTTTCGATTTGTTAAGTTTCGATAACTCCCCAATCCTGGCTGCTCTCCATGGAAATTCACCTGCTCCTCTTCTCCCAGCCTGTGTGCCTGGTTATCTAAAAACTGCTTGCTACACATCCTGCACTGAATAGGCCCCTTCTGTTCTCCTCAAGGCCACTGAGGCCTCCTTACTCCTGCTTTCCCACAGTCTTCCTGAAAAACACTAAATTGACACATCAAGTTATTAGCCTTTAATTTTCTTTTTTCCAACAACAGCCGAGAGTTTGCTCTTTCAAATGCGGACAGCAACTGTTCCACTGAAACCGGCTCTGAAACTAGCTCTGACCGGTAGCATCCAGCTCTGACCATCACTTTGCTGTCGACTATATTGGACACTGAATAAACAACAACACTTAATAACTTGGTGTGTGTCATGAACTTTATTGATACTGATGTAAACCAAACAATCAATAGCTGACGTTACTCGGCTTGCTAACCTAGCTAGATATTGTTAACTAAAGCTGTCAGTATCATTTGTAATACTATAATATATATCATAATAATATAGACCAGGGGTAATCAATTAAATCTTTCCGCGGTCCATTTTTGGCAGATAGCTCAGACCTTAGGTCCGGGTCCGCGACGGCGAACGAAAGTTGTTGAGCGGGGGGGGGGGGGGGGGGGGGTGGCGAACGAAAGTTGTTGAGCGGGGGAGGGGGCAACGTAACACTCAAATGGGTGGTGAACGTAACACTCGTCTGAAAATAAATTCTCCGGTTTAAAATATAGTCTCCCGTAAAAATTTTTTTGGCATTTGGGTCCGTATCCAGTTAATCAGGAATGTGATTGGGTCCGGACAGGACGGCGTTCGGGTCCGGATCCGGACCGCGGTCCGCCATTTGGTGATACCTGATATAGACTGTTTTACCACTCCGTAGGATGACTAATGGAACTAGCTATATGTTAAATAATAGTTAGTTAGTTACCTAGCTACATAGCCGCGGGAAGGTATTTTGCTTAGGAGGTGCTGAAAGGGGGGGGGGGTAGTGTTGCACTTTACAACGTCACAGCAAATATGCAAATACAAGCCCTACACTCTGAGTTTGACAGCAAGTACAGCACACAAGATACATATACACCAGCTATTTAACAGAGAAATGCACTCTGCACAGCGGCAGGACAAATCACTGTCCTACCTCAGGGTTGCCAACTCTCACGCATTGAGCGTGAGACACACGCATTTGACCATCTTCACACGCTCTCAAGCCACACTTCCGATATCTCTGTGACCGATCCGATATCCGATTTCTCATGCTGAAAAAAATCTAGTTTATTTACCTCTGATCCATATCTATGATTCAATAAGTTACTAGTTCGCTCTGGCGCCAACCACCAGCGATCGATAGATCGCGATATAATACTTAATTTGTGTCCATTTTACGTTCACACCCCCCCCCCCCCCCCGTTGACAACTTATGTTCGCCACCCCACCCCCCCCAAAAAGAAATTTACACTCGCCACCGCCTCCAGGTTCAAATCTCACTCCAAGCGAACGTTCTCTCAGATGAAGCGGCTGAGACAGGAAGGCTGAGGCAAAGCTTTATAAAGTTTCCAGCTTGTTGGAAAACACTTCGTGTTTGAGGATGGAGCTTAGATATGCTTGTTGCTATGTCCTGCATGCTGTTGCACTGTGAACCTTGAATGAAATCACCAAGCATTTTTAATTGAAGTTCCAGGCGCACTCGGTCACCATTTAGCTGCTGTGGATGATGAAAGGACTGTAACCAGATTATTATTATTATTAGAAGTAGTAGTAGTAACAATATGAATTTTTTGTCATTTATTTGTTTTATTCATTTATATTTTTTGGTATCCATAATTTTTCTTTAGTTACAGATGTTTGAAGTTATACTCGTAGTGCCCACAGGGGGTGCTGCAGCACCCCTACTTCTCGGGGTTATGCCTAGCTAGTGCTAGCTGGTGTTAGCTTACCCTGGTATGAGTGAATAAATTCTTCTACAAACAATTTGTAGCCTCTATTCAACTTGGAACCATTAATTGTTGAATGTTTTCCAACGATCATGGAAACGTCTTCAAAATTCAGTCTCGGCAGCGACGACAGGGATGAAGTAAATACACGCTCCTTGCTGAGGTGAATTGACAACGACTATCTTCTGCGAGTACAGGAAGTTGTTTTACCCGGCGGTGACGTATTTCCGCTTTGTTGTGAAAAGGGCCTATAGCACCGATACTAAGCAAATTGGGTATTGTATCGTTTTTAATGACGAAGTATCGCAATACTACTCTAGTATCGGTATACCGTGCAACACTACTGTCTAATGTAGACAGCATTAATTTAATTCAGAAAAGTATGACACAATCATCCCCTCTAACTTGCTAACTTAATTTTACACCCATCTTTATTTAGACTACAAGTTAAATAAACCATTGCCTTTATCTGTTCAAGTCATTGTATGACAGGGATAGTAAGGTTGAAATTTTTTGCCCTATGTTTACCCACGCTTGAACCATGCCATTGCATGGTAAATGCCTAGCTGTACCTTATAAGATGCAACAGAAAAATCAAGCCAGAAGTGAAGAAATATTGGTGCTTGAGTGGTTTTTAAGTCCAGAGTTACCTCACTTTAAATGAAAATGCAGACAAGTCATGAAGGATATGATACCTGCTCTACCTGCTCTTATTCTAAAGGAGACCGGCCAGACAAGTAATGCTTGAAGTACCAGGAAATGAGCTCATCATGTGCCTATGATCTCCTGTACTAGTGTGTCCTGGTTTGACCCACAGGTCCAAAAGAGTCCAGTGTTCAGGAGGGATGGGCCGGATATCCACTCTGATGTTTCCATCTCGGTGGCTCAGGCTCTCCTGGGGGTCACGGTCCGAGCGCAAGGACTCTACGAGATGGTCAACCTCGCTGTGAGTCCGTCCTGGCCCCAGCAAGGGGCGACACCCATGTGGGGGTTCTGGAATGTGATGGCACGTTGAAACAGTGGGTAACCCTGGGTGAAATGATTTGCAGATCACTGCTGGTACCCAGGTAGACCAGAAGATCAGGCTGCTTCCTGCTGACGCTGCTTCCTGCTGACGCTGCTTCCTGCTGACGCTGCTGCGGAGCGAATTTTGATTGTCTCTCTAAAGTGTAATAATCTGTTTACGTGCTAATCTTTACCTTTTGCCTTCCTAGATAATTTTTTACAGATAGTACTTCCACTATCAAGACGGGCAGTTGATTATTCTGGCCACTGACAAACTTTCTGCTTCTACAAATCAACTAGCGTAAGTTTGTATAACTCGGCTAGACGCGGTAAGTGTTTTGATTTATTCATGGCTGGTGTTGGTTTGTTTCCCTGTTCGGAGTGTGGCATGTTTAGCCTAGACCCTTTTGCCACTGATAGTAATAGTGATAGTATCTGTGAGAGGTGCAAACTAGTTAATTCTCTTGTGGCGAAAGTGGAAAGTTTAGAGTGCCGCGTCCACTCATTATTGAGGGATAGAGAGACAGGGTCTGTAGTAGCTGTGGACGCGCCAGGGAGAACTAGCGCCTCCGTGACTCCGGCGATAGAGCCCTCACAGCGGGGCGAATGGGTGACGTGACGTCTCGGCGGCGTAGTCGGAGAGCGAGGGCTGCAGCTACCGCTAATGCCAGCACTAGCCCACCAGAGCACCACTCCCCGGTTCACGTGTCCAACAGGTTTGCCCCGCTCAGTGCTACACCCGCTGAGGAGCCTGTCTCACAGACTCTGGTGATAGGAGACTCTATAGTCCGGCACGTGAAAGTTGCTATTCCTGTAGGGCACATATGTCAAAGTCAAGGCCCGCGGGCCAGATCCGGCCCGAGAATTGATTATCTATGGCCCCCTGGATGATATTTAATTACTATTAGAACCGGCCCGCAGGCCACAGCCACCCGCTGGTGTTTTGCACGCACAAATACTACATTCCCCACAATGCAACGGTAGCCCGCGAAGTCACTGCAGCGCGCACAAGCGGTCAGCGCGGCGAAAATAACGTAATCGCAGTGGCTCAGCTCGTGCGCGAGCGTCTCGCGCGCTGTCGATTCGCGAGGTCGTGCATCTCTCGAATTTTGTACTTTGCGCGCGCCGCGCCTCAGCACAATGAACAGTCATGTTTGCAGGGTTCATACATCTTTATAAGGTGGAATTAAAGCACTTGTACGTCACTTTCAAGGTTCATTTCAATATTTCCCAGCACGTTAAACTTAATTAAGTTAAATATTTATACATATATTCGAAATGATTCGAAATAATTCGCTTTTTATTCACATTATTTAATGGTTGTTTATTTTCAAAACGCCCAATATTAACGTCTTCACGTTCTCTCATGTTTCGTCCTGGAATTACAAGATACAAGAGAACTGTTCAGTCAGATAGTTATTTGTTGTGAAACGAAGTAGTTACAATTTCAAGCATTTTCAAGTACTTTAGCTTAAATTCCAGCACTTTTCAAACCTTTACTTTATTCATGTTTGCTTGTTGAAAAATATTTTCACTTGAAAATAAGAAAATATTGCTTTATTCATTTAAGCATAAAATAATATACACTGTGTTAGGTCTTGGTTCAATAGGCTATGTGCAATCATTTTAATATGTTTTAATAAACATTGAACCAGTCCGGCCCTCGGCTTGTAGCAAATTTGTTTTTTTGGCCCTCGGTGTATTTGACTTTGACATCCCTGCTGTAGGGGCTCCAGTGGTTACAGTCAGCTGTTTACCGGGAGCCAGAGCGCCGGACATTAGTGGCAACCTTAGACTGTTAGCCCATAGGAGATTCTCTAGGATAGTCATACATGTAGGGGCCAACGATATACGTCTGCGGCAGTCAGAGGTGACTAAGTGTAATATTAAAGAGGTGGTTAAACTGGCCCAGACGATGTCCGATGCCGTAATCTGCTCTGGCCCCATCCCTTGCTAAAACGGTTAGAATGCTGGGTTGGAGTCTCAGGCACAGCCCTTTCATGGTTTTATTCTTACTTGACAAATCGCCATCAGTTTGTAGAGCTCAATAATATTCCATCCAAATGTACAATACCTGGGCGTGTGCTCAGAGACTGTGCTGACTCACTCACCGACGTCCTCACAGACATATTCAACATCTCTCTGAACAAAGCCATCATACCAGCAAGCTTCAAAGCTACAACCATTGTACCACTACCTAAAAAGTCACCAATATCATCACTTAATGACTACAGACCCATAGCACTCACTTCCATCGTGATGAAGTGCTTTGAAAGACTTGTAAAGGCCCACTTAACATCCACCATCCCCACTACTCTGGACCCATATCAATTTGCTTATCGCCCCGGGCGCTCCACTGATGATGCTATAGCAACAGCACTCCATCTATGCCTGGCTCATCTGGAGAACAAAAACAGTCATGCACGGCTGCTGTTCATTGACTTCAGCTCTGCGTTCAATACTGTCATCCCCCAACACCTGGTGAACAAGCTAAGTCAAATAGGTATCAGCACCTCACTGTGCAACTGGCTGCTGGACTTTCTCACAAATAGACCACAGACAGTCAGAGTTGGAAATAACTCCTCAGCGACCACCATCATAAACACCGGGGTCCCGCAAGGATGTGTGCTATCTCCCCTGCTGTTCACGCTGATGACCCACGACTGCTGTGCCAGATTTGATACAAATCACATCATCAAATTTGCCGATGACACAACAGTGGTGGGTCTCATCACTGACAACGATGACTCAGCATACAGAGAGGAGGTACAGCAACTCATTAACTGGTGTGAGAAGAACAACCTGCTTCTCAACGTCAACAAAACAAAAGAAATAACTGTGGACTTTAGGAAAAAACAACAAACACACATCCCACTCATCATAAATGGCAGTGCTGTGGAATCTGTGAAAAGCACAAAGTTCCTGGGAGTGCACATCACAGATGATCTCACATGGTCTACAAACACCACCGCCCTGGTCAAGAAAGCACAGACACGACTCCACTTCCTGCGGAGGATGAGAAGGGCCGACCTGCCCACATCCGCACTCACCACCTTCTACAGGGGTGCCATTGAAAGCATCCTGACCAGCAACCTTTCTGTCTGGCATGGCAGCTGTCTATCTGCAGACAAGAAGGCACTACAGAGGGTGGTGAGGACTGCAGAAAAGATCATCAGATCACCCTTACCAGCCATCAAGGATCTGTACACCTCACACTGCTTCAGGAGAGCAATGAACATCACTAAAGATCCAACACACCCAGCACACAAACTGTTTTCAATACTCCCATCAGGGAAGCGCTACCGTAGCGTACGGTCCCGTACCACCAGACTGGGAAACAGCTTCTTTCCACAAGCCATCAGACTCATCAACACACTGATGAGAACCACATAAACATTCCAAAGTTACTCATAATCATTCCATTTCTTTCATCATGCACCTTGCACTTTACCCTTGCACCTTACATATTACATCCAACTACTTGACCACTGACTGTCCTTTCTGCTGCTATGTGTATGTATGTATACCTACCTATTGTCTAGTATTTTAGCCCTTTTACTGCATACTGTGTGTGTGTGTGTGTGTGTGTGTGTGTGTGTGTGTCTAGCCTTTGTTTTTTTACTGCACACTGTGTGTGTGTGTGTGTGTGTGTGTGTGTGTATTACTATGTTAATATTCTGTAACAGTATGTTAATTTGCACTGCTTGTGTGTGTGTAAGTGAGTTAGTGAGTGATTATCAATATATGTTTGCTAAACTGCACATTGGAACTGGCCAAACGCAATTTCAAACTTCTGTGTTAACCTTGTTACATAGATTTTTGACAATAAAGTTCTCTTGACTTGACTTGACTTGACAATAGTTAAATATGGGGTCCCGCAAGGCTCCATCTTAGGACCACTATTATTTACATTATATATGCAACCATTGGGCACAGTTATAAACAAACATGATGTCAATTTTCACTGCTATGCAGATGACATTCAACTTTACATATCAGCCAAACCTGATGACAAACTCAGTTTAGGAAAAATTGAGGCCAGTGTAAGAGATATTAAATGCTGGATGTCTCTAAACTTCCTCCAACTAAATGAGGACAAAACAGAAGTTCTCCTTGTGGGCCCTAAGGCCGCAAGACAAAAAATTCCAGATCTAATGCTTAATCTTGCAGACTACCCCATTACACCTGGCACAGTAGCCAAAAACCTAGGCGTCATACTCGACTCTGACCTATCATTTGATAAATACATAGATAATACTACTAGGATAGCTTTTCTACATCTCCGCAACATTGCCAAATTAAGAAATGCATTATCACAGGATGATGCAGAAAAATTGGTGCATGCCTTTGTTAGCTCTAGATTAGACTACTGCAATGCACTACTGTCAGGATGTTCAAATAGGAATCTAAATAAACTTCAAATAGTTCAAAATGCCGCAGCCAGAGTTCTGACCAGAACTAGAAAATTTCAGCATATTAGACCAGTCCCATCAGCCCTGCATTGGCTCCGAGTTAAATTCCGTATTGATTTTAAAATTCTATTATTAACATATAAAGCACTGCACGGGCTTGCTCCTGAATACCTCCAGGAACTTATTTCCTACTATGAACCCCCACATCAACTAAGATCACAGGGTGCTGGTCTTTTATTAGTTCCACAAATTAATAAGGTAACAGCAGGGGGAAGAGCCTTTTCTTATAAGGCCCCCCAGCTTTGGAACAACCTCCCAAAATGCGTACGGGACTCTGACACAGTCACAATCTTTAAGTCTAGGTTGAAAACCCACCTATTTGGTTTAGCGTTTGATAATTAACATCCCCCCTTAGATAAAGGTACAGATCCAGGGGTTCATAGACGAAGGGTTCATAGACGAAGGGTGCTGGTGCTGTCGTCCTGTCACTGCTCGTGGTCACTCAAGTTTGTTGACAGTGCAGTGGATGGATGCCATTGTCTCAGAATGCCCCCAAGCCTATGTTACCTTCTGGTTCTGCCTTTTTTAGCTAGGCTGTAATAGTTTAACTTAATGCCGGAGTTGCTGCCACACTCCAGAAATGTGTTTAATTTCATCTGTCCTGTATATGTCCTCATACAGAGCTGTTTTATTTTTTCCACATGGCTGCCCGCCTGCTCGAGGAAAAATGAGATGAGGAGACCCAAGCGATCCATCCAGTGCCAGCCACCTACTGCTTGACCGGATGAGCCTACACCATGATGGACATTACTACATCTTTTCCTTTTCTTTATTTCTTTCTGTTTAAATTGTTGTTGTTGTCATGGTGACCGATGTCGGCCAGAGGAGGATGGGTTCCCCCCCTGAGTCTTGGTTCCTCTCAAGGTTTCTTCCTCATGCAAAAAAAACTAGGGAGTTTTTCCGTGTCACTGTCGCCCTTGGCTTGCTCACTGGGGGCTAGGACTCGGCACTTGTAAAGCTGCTTTGTGACAACAACTGTTGCAAAAAGCGCTATATAAATAAAATTTGATTGATTGATTGATTGATTTCTGGGAAGGGCATCCCACGTGTCAGCGGCTATAGTTTTGGAGATCATTACATCCACGTCAAAGTCCGAGTCCCAAAGTACGAGACCACTTGCTGTTTCCATAATATATTCTTTCAGGCTTTTAAAACAAGAAAACCTTAATGAACTGGAAACTCAGAAATAATTCATTCTCAGTCTTGATGCAAATACTGATTTCTGTGAAGGGATAAACTTCTTCTAATACTGTTTTTTGCTGCTGTGTAGGATACTGACAGACAGGCAGCGCACCCTTATTATGAGCTATGCAGAAGACGAGACTGATGTGGAGGGAACCGTCAATGGTGTCGCCTCTACCACAGCAGGTAAACACCATGAACACACCACAGACGTCATGCACTACCCGTTATTCATCATGGTGTTTTCGTTTCTGCATAAAACATGCTGTTCTGGGATTAATTGCTAAATCGCCCCTCATCAAATGAGAAATTCAGCTGGCCTGACATGCCATATGTGTCTCCATCCAGGTAGGGGCAGCAGAGGTAAAAAGTCTGAGGCAGGGCAGGACAGGTCCACGGAGGGGGAGAAAACCCAAGAGGAGGGCTTTTTCTCCAAATTAAAGAAAATGTTTAGCTCCTCGTGACAGCCATACACCAGGTAGGAGTAGATGATGTGTGACTGACAGCAGCTCACGCTTCATCACCATCACGGTGGACATGTCTGCAGCTCCGTATTAAACATCCTCACCTTATGTACGAACGGTGCGTACGCACAAAAACATTGCGTACGCTATGTTTCATGCAAACGGTCATATGTACGAAATATGACATTTTTTCTTGACCCAGATAGGCCCCAACACTGCCCCGATGAACCGATTGGTTTTGACTGAATTACCCAAACAAAGTCTAAACACCTAAAGTTCTTTAAGATTAATTTATATGGAATATAATTGAATACAATATAGTCAAAGTATACGTGGTACAAACTCTCCAGTGCACTGGTGCTAGTTGCCTAGAACTCTACCTAACCCAAGTGGATCTCAGCAGCGTCCAAGCAAAAAGTCTCCTGTGCTGGGCGATGTCCTCTCTTTCATACTCTCTGTCCATAAGTTTTGATTTGTTAAGTTTCGATAACTCCCCAATCCTGGCTGCTCTCCATGGAAATTCACCTGCTCCTCTTCTCCCAGCCTGTGTGCCTGGTTATCTAAAAACTGCTTGCTACACATCCTGCACTGAATAGGCCCCTTCTGTTCTCCTCAAGGCCACTGAGGCCTCCTTACTCCTGCTTTCCCACAGTCTCCCTGAAAGACACTAAATTGACACATCAAGTTATTAGCCTTTAATTTTCTTTTTTCCAACAATAGGAGGGATGTGTGATGGGTCCTTGTTTAGGAGGGTGATAGCCTGAGGAAAGAAACTGTGGAGGTGTCGGTTGGTCCGGGTCATTAAGGCCCTCACCTTCGGTCTCTGCAGAGATGGAAACCGCTGGAATAGAAGGTGGCTGGGGTGTGAGGGGTCAGCCATGATCTTCCCTGTCCTCTTCTTGGTCCTAGCTGAGTAGAGATCCACGAGGGAAGGGAGTTGACAGCCGATGACTTTCTCTGCACAACGCACTAATCGCTGTAGTTTACGTTTTATGTGCAGAGACGCAGAGCCGAACCAGATGGAGATGGAGGATGTGATGATTGATTCTATTATAGCTGTGTAGAATAGAACCAGTACAGATTGTGGCAGCCCAAATTTCTTGAGCTGTCGCAGGTAATATAGGCGTTGTTGGGCCTTCTTAGCAACTGTAGTGCTGTGTCGGTCCCATCTGAGGTCCTGCTGGATGGTGGTGCCCAGGAATTTGTGGTACTCGACTTGCTTAACAGTGCAGCCATGAATTACCAATGGAGGTGGGGGAGTGGGCTTTTTCCTGTAGTCGAAGATCATCTCCACTGTTTTTTGTGTGTTAAGCTCCAAGTTGTTGTCGCCACACCATGACACGAGCCGTGACACTTCCTCTCGGAACATGGACTCGTCGTTGTTAGAGACTAGGCCAATCAGGGTAGTGTCATCTGCAAACTTGACCAGTTTAACAGAGTCGCTGTTGGAAACACAGTCGTTGGTGTAGAGGGAGTAGAGTAGCGGGGAAAGCACACAGCCTTGAGGAGCGCCTGTGCTGAGGTAGAGAGGGTCAGACGTGTGGTCACCCATCTTGACATACTGCTTCCTGTTGGACAGGAAGTTGTGAATCCAGTAGCCTACAGATGGGGGGATGCTTAGCTGCCATAGTTTGTCCATTAAGAGGTCCAGGATGATTGTGTTGAAAGCAGAGCTGAAGTCTACAAACAGCACACGGGCGTAAGTGTTTTGACCATCGAGGTGCTTCAGGATGTACGAGAGGCACAAGTTAATGGCATCATCTACAGACCTGTTGACTCTATATGCAAACTGCAAGGGGTCCTGGAGTGCATGAGTCATGGCCTTGAGGTGCTGAAGTACAAGTCTCTCGAAGCACTTCATGACTACCGATGTTAGGGCAACAGGTGTGTAGTCATTCAAGCAGGAGATCTTCTGTTTTTTGGGTATTGGAATGATGACCGAAGTTTTAAAACAGGCAGGCACAGCAGACAAGGTCAAGGACATGTTGAAGAGATCGGTGAGGATGGGTGAAAGCTGCTCAGAACAGTATCTGAGAGTAGCCGGTGACACGCCGTCAGGTCCAGGAGCTTTTCGGATGATCTGTTTCTTGAGAACTTGGCTGACCTGCTGTCCTGTGAAAGTGATAGGCGGTGGAGGGGAGGGGTGGATGGGTGATATTTCACTGGAGTTGAGGGCGGAGGATGGTGAGGTGTGAAGAGACTGCAGCAGAGGAGTGGTGGTGGGTGAGGGTGTAATGGAGCTAAAGGCAGATGGGGGTATGGTGTGAAGAGGTTGCGGACTGAAGGTAGACTGGGGGGAGGGGGGAAGTGTCCTTTGTAATTCAAATCTTGAGTAGAAGCTGTTGAGTTGGTCAGGCAGCAGTGGGTCTGTTGTAACGTGTGAAGATTTGAGTTTGTAATTGGTTATGGCTTTAAGTCCTTTCCAGACTGAAGAACAGTCATTTGAAGAAAACTGTTGTTCTAGTTTTTTCCTGTATTTATGTTTGGCACTTCTGACTCCTTTGTTGAGTGCATACGTTGCCCTTTTGTATGCATCCTGGTCTCCACTTTTAAAGGCCTCTTCCTTAGCAGTGCGCAATTTCCTGATTTCATTTGAAAACCAGGGCTTGTTGTTATTCTGCACATAGATGGTTTTTGATGGGATACAGGTCTCCTCACAGAAGCTAATATATGAGGTGACAGCATCTGCAAAGTCATCCAGGTTAGCATTGGCTGATCGGAAGGAGTCCCAGTTGGTGGATTCTAAGCATCCTCTCAGTTTCTCAATGGCGTCAGGAGACCAAGTCCTCACTGATTTTGCCTCTGGTTTGATGGTTTTGAGCTTAGGTTTATATGAGGGGATGAGATGGATGAGAGAGTGATCAGAGTTACCAAGTGGAGCGCGGGTGGAGGCCTGGTAAGCATCCTTAATAGTACTGTAGCAGTGGTCCAGTGTTTTGTCTTCTCTGGTGGGGCAGCTGATCAACTGTTTGCATTTGGGTAGTTCGGCTGTTGAACTGGTGTGATTGAAGTCCCCCATAATGATAACTGGAGAATCAGGATGTTGAAGTTCAATATCGCTAATTTGATCTGCCAGCAGTTGTTGTGCTATACTGGCTTGTGCCTGTGGGTGAATGTACACCCCGACCAAAATTAGAGTGTTATTAAATTCGCGTGGTGAGTAGAATGGTTTGCACCTGATAATAAGTGTTTCCAGATCAGGAGAACATATTCTGGCTAAAACAGTCACGTCTTTGCACCATCTGTGATTAATATAAAAGCATACTCCTCCACCTTTGGTCTTATGAGTGAGAGCGGGGTTGCGGTCTGATCTGTGCAGAGAGAAGCCAGTTAACTCCACTGCAGCATCGGGAATAGAATCATTTAACCACGTCTCACTGAAGCAGAATTCAGATGTAGTTGAAAAATCCTTTGTATTTCTTACCAGCAGTTCCAGTTCAAGCATTTTGTTGCCTAGTGATCGGACATTGGAGAGAAGAATGCTCAGAAGAGCTGGTTTAAACCCGCGTCTACGAAGTCGCGCGAGTGTGCCGCCACGTCTTCCGCGCGTTCTCCGCCTTCGCGTGTGTGTATTGCTGGAGTTCGGCTGGTGATCCTTCGGCGAGTTGTCGCGGAGAATTTCAGCAGGAATACACTTAAAGTCCGGAGAAATGTTCAGTGGTGTGATACTCCTGATGTAGAGGAGCTCATTCCGATCAAAAGATAGTCGAACTGTGTTGCCAAACGTGAGTTTAACCAGTAAAACAAACAAACACACAAGACACCAAAACACCATGGCTGCCTCTTGGGGCACCATGATTGCTCTTTCATGAAGGAATATTTTGTCTTCTCATGTGTGCTGTAACTCTGAACATTGTGTCCTCTAATGTTCTCTGTGACCCCTGGCACCCTATTTCACACCTCTCCCCCTTCACACCTCTCCCCCTCCTCCTGTATGTTCTCTGTGAGTGTACCAGAGACGGCTTATCATTTCCTCTCCAGGTGCTGTGTTTCCTGTCTGCTATGCTGCATCTGTATGAATTATGTTCTCTACAGGTTCTGTCTTCACATAACCTGTAGAGAAGAATGCATTTGTTTCCATCTATGGTAGTATATCACCTATGTTAGACTAGCCTCATTGAGCCCACCCTGTTGCTTGCACGCACAGGGCTGGTCTGTGTATGTATAAATGTGGGGAGCGCCCTCTCATCTTTGAACAATTGGGATACAGCCTGTCTGTGTGAATAAACATCTCTTGCTGCAAGAGAATAGTTTGTTCCTCATTTGTTCCGAGAGCTCTCCGCCACACACTTCTCTGCAGAGTGTTACTATCAAACTGAAGAATTAATACTGGGTGATCCTCCTTGACCCTCCGCTCATTGCTGAACACAAGGAGAGGGCTTTCTACTGAGAAACAAAACTCTTACAGCGACACTTAGAGGTGATGCATTGAAATTACAACTATTAAGATATCCTTCACGCACACATTGTAGTAAGCCCTTATTGGGTAAAATAAAGTAAATTAATCAGGAAATTAAACAGTAAATTAATCAGACAATTTCACTGCCTTACTGAAATAATCATTCAACGTGTTTCCACTTAGCCTAGATTATATAAACATGCATTAAATGTTTCGCTGGAGTTCTTGGGAGATGGCAGCGTTGGCATTACTGGAAGATGATGGCCGAATTCGCCGAGAGCGCGTTTTCCGTGAACATTATGATTCTTTAGCCCATGATGATGACTGGCTTATAAGCCGTTTCAGATTTCCAAGAACTGTCCTCTTGTGTTGAGTTGGGTCCAGTTTTGGAGAGAGAAACGCGAGGAGTTGCGCATTGCCAGCGACAACGTTCGGCTTCCTGGCAACTGGCTCGTTTCAAAGCGAACTGGCAGACCGGTCGGGGATGTCCCAGTCATCTTTGAGCCGGGCCATGCCAGCTGTTTTGGATGGGATCATCTGCATGTCAGCTAGTTATATAAAGTTCCCATTAAGAAGCGGTTGACCAGGCAAACATTAAAGCGCAATTTGCAGCGATAATGCAACCCTAATATAATCGGAGCGATCGACTGCACACACATTTCTATGAAGGCACCATTTGAGGAGGAATTTGCTTATGTGAATAAAAAGCACTTCCATAAACGTGCAAATAATCTGTGATGTAAAAACTTACTAATGTAGTGGCACGTTGGCCTGTGTAGTATATTGGATATAGAGGCAGCACAAACACTTCACGGAAGGGAAGGCAGCTCGAAGGCTTATTTATTCTATTCCAGCACACGTACACGGGATTTCTACCGCCAACATGCAGGTTTCTAACTCTCTTATACATGTACGTGTATAAGGCGCTATACTGCCACCCTATGGTGAACAACTTAAACAACGAGGCTACTTATAACAGTTTACAACATTCCTCCCCCTCTGAATTAAACTTATTTCTGCATTTACCATATTCACTATCACCCCAATAACCAACACATGTTAATAAGTTTTAAAGTCCACAAACCAGTGCTATAACGGTGCACTAATCTAGAGACGTCCGGGTAGACTACCATCAGTCTCAATGAGTTCCAGGGCTCATTCTTACCCTGTGGCTGGGGAACTCACCACTACTCTAACAAATTCCTTCAGATAATCAGGTGCTTTTCGATCTCGCTCGGACCTCCGAAGTAATGTCTGCTGATGACTTATGGGTGAGACTTGGGAAGCAGGCGCATCTGCTGCCTCTGGCACATGTAGTTTCCCACTTGCCACTGTATTCTCCAGTTCACAGTTTTGACCCGATGCGGCTGCAGTTGCTCTTGTAGAAATCGTCTCAGGTAAGTTGTCTGCTGAAGAGTAGGAAGCAGTCCTGCTTCTCACTTGGTCAATGTGCCTCCTCACAATCTTGCCATTGCCTAGTGCTACTCTACATGAGACTGGACCAGTTCGCTGCTCCACTAATCCTGGAATCCAAGTTGGCCCCGATCCAAAGTTTTGAGTGTAAACAGGATCTCCCTCCTCAAGGCTTCGACTCTTGGCATGCAAGTCATGGTAGAGCTTTTGCCTTAACTGTTGCTGTACCATTCTACCCTTGAGGTTTGGATGGATTAGGTCTAAGGTGGATCGCAATCTCCTTCCTTGCAGCAGCTCTGCTGGTGACTTCCCTGTAGTACTCTGAGGTGTTATGCGGTAACTGAAGAGGACTCGAGATACTCTGGTTTCAATGCTGCCACTTGTAGTCTTCTTTAACAAGGTCTTAAATGTTTGCACAGCCCTTTCTGCCAATCCATTGGATGACGCATGGTAAGGAGCTGTCGTGACATGGTTAATGCCGTTTTGTCTAATAAACTCTGCAAAGTCCCTACTGGTGAAGCATGTTCCATTATCCGTTACCAGCATCTCTGGAATACCATGCTGACTGAAACTTTTCCTCAAGCATTCTACAGTGACCACGGAAGTAGAGCTGTTAAGTGGATATGCATCCATCCACTTAGAATGAGCATCTATCAAGATCAGAAACATCTTTCCCATGAATGGTCCCGCGTAGTCTGCATGTACTCTCCTCCATGGCTGCTCTGGCCACTCCCAGGGATGAAGGGGTGCCACCGCTGGGCGAGCTCTGTTTTCTTGACACACTGTACATGTTCTGACCAATGCTTCAATATCTTCGTCTAGTTTTGGCCACCAGATGTAGCTGCGTGCCAGAGCTTTCATCCGAGTTATGCCAGGGTGTGACTGGTGTAACTGTTTCAGCACTCCCTCCCTACCTGCAGGTGGGACTATAACTCTGGACCCCCACAACACACATCCCTCACTAGCACTGAGTTCTTCCTGTCTGTGTACATAGGGCACCAAGCTAGGATCACTGACCTTTGATGGCCAACCCCTTAGTACATAATCCCGTACCAAAGCTAATACCTTGTCTCTGTCTGTCCACTTCTGCACTTGTCTCGCTGTCACCAATGGTGCATCCATGTGATCCAACAACAGTACTCGCTCAACATCTGATGAGGGTTCCTCCGTCACCTTTACTGGCAATCGGCTAAGGGCATCTGCGTTACTGTGATCCTTGCCCGCTTTATACACAATAATGTATTCATACGCTCGTAAGGTAACTGCCCAACGTTGGATCCTAGGTGAAGCCATCTGTGGAACTCCTTTCAGCTCATTAAACAAGGTGAGGAGTGGCTTGTGGTCTGTGATTATTGTGAAGGTTCGCCCATACAAATAGCTGTGAAACTTGTTCACCCCAAATATCACTGCTAAACCCTCTTTGTCCAGCTGTGAGTAATTTTTTTCTGCTGGATTAAGTGTCCTAGATGCAAATCCAATCGGTCGTTCTGAACCATCCGACATGTGGTGCGATAGAACAGCACCCACTCCATACGGGGATGCATCACACGCCAACAGCAACTCTTTACTTGCATCATAATGTACCAAGACTCCTGATGTCTCCATGAGAGCCTTGGCTTTCTCAAAAGCTCTTTGCTGTTCGCTTCCCCAGCTCCACCCGGTGTCTTTTCTCAACAGTTTGTGCAGGGGTGCCAAAATAGTGGACAGATTTGGCAAGAATCGATGGTAATAATTCAATAACCCCAGGAAAGCTTTCAATTCTGTCACATTCCTAGGTGGGGGTGCCTCTTGAATCGCCTGCACCTTTTCAGATACAGGGTGTAGGCCTGTAGCATCTATCCTATGGCCTAAGAACACCACTTCTTTGCCTAGGAAACTGCATTTACTTCGTTTAAGGCGAAGGCCACTCTCCCTCAACCGTGTCAACACTTCATCTAAGTTGTTGAGATGTTCCGCCTCTGATTTCCCGCTCACCAGTATATCATCCAAGTAGACTGTTACACGGGGAATGCCTTGCAAAATGCTTTCCATGGTGCGCTGAAAGATGGCAGGACTGGAGGACACACCGAATGGTAGGCGACAATACGTAAACAGACCCTTGTGCGTATTGACAGTCACATACTTCTTAGCATCATCATCCAATACCACTTGCTGGTATGCGTGACTCATGTCCAACTTTGTGAATTTTTCTCCCCCTGCCAAGTTAGCAAACAGATCTTCGACCTTCGGTATCGGATACTGTTCCAGCTTGGAGACTCGATTCACAGTGAGTTTATAATCCCCACAAATTCTTACAGCTCCTCCAGGCTTAAGAACAGGAACTATTGGAGCAGCCCACTCTGAGAACTTAACTGGCTCTATGATTTTGTCTTCTAAGAGTCTCTGGAGTTCCTTTTCTACCAAGGTTTTCATGGCATAAGGCACTGGCCTTGGTTTGTAGAATTTAGGTAAGGCTTCCTTATCTACATGTATTTGTGCCTTGGTACCTTTAAGTTGACCCAACTCGTCCTTGAAGACTTCAGAGTGCTTTTCCAACACTACCTCCAAAGTGAGTTTCCTTTCTGGTTTACGGACTGTACCACCATTGCCAACTGCTGCAACCAGTCTCTGCCCAACAGATTTGGTCCTGTTCCATCTACCACAATTAATGGAAGAGACTTTGCCTGGTTATTGTGATACAACATCACTTCTGTCCTACCTTGAACCTCTATTCTCTGACCTGTATATGTTTTTAGCACCATTTTGCATTTCTCTAATTCTGGTATTTGTGTCTTTCGCCAGAGCTTGACGTACTGATCCCTGTTCATTACGGTCACTCCACAACCAGTGTCAATTTCAAAGGTTACCTCCACACCATTTATGTTCACTTTCTCTGTAATTGGCGCTACTTTATGTAAACTGTGCTCTTCAACACTGTAAATTGTGTGCATCTCTCCTTCAGCTGGCTCCTCCTCTTCTTCCTCTTTTAAAAGATGGGCTCTCCGCCCTTTGTTCACTCTGCCCAGCTTAGCTTGACCACGTGGCTCCCAAGACGCCTTTTTACCACGGTCCGTGCCCACGCCATCCTTGCTGCGACATGCCCTTTTAATATGGCCTCTCTTGCCACATTTGTGACAACATTGGTTGGCGAATCTGCACTCCATTGCCGAGTGCGACCCATTGCATCGGTAGCACACTTGCTCTTTCTTATGCTCTGCCCCCACACGATGAACTGTTGCTTGCGACTTATAAGATTTCCCAGAATCATCGAGAACATGACTCTGCAAATCCTTCACATTCTGACTAGCTGACTCCATAGCCTGCGCGGTTTTCAGCGCTTTCTCGAACGTCAGATCTGGTTCAGCCAGTAATCTCCTCTGAATATGATCATCGTTGACCCCACACACTAGCCGATCTCTTAGCATTACTGGTAGGGACTCGCCATAATTACAATCTTGGGCCAGTTTCCGTAGTTCCGCCACATAATCAGCCACAGTTTCACCATCTTTGCGCATCCTGGAGTTAAACCGAAACCTCTGCACAATTTCACTTGGCTTGGGGTTAAAATGAGCTTTGAGCAAGTTAACCAACTGTTCGAACGTCTTATCTCCCGGCCTTTGAGGGCTCACTAGACTTCTCATTAAGCTATACGTAGCAGGTCCCACACAGCTTATCAAAATGGCTCTTTTTTTATCCGCATCTTCGATATCGTTAGCTTCGAAAAAATATTCTAGCATCTCGCAATACTCCTCCCAGGACTGCAACTGGGAATCAAACGGAGTCACAGTTCCTACCGTGGCCATCATGGGATTCTTTTAAATTCACTGAGCAGTCCCAGTTCCAGTTTATCCTCGTCGCCAAATATGTAGTATATTGGATATAGAGGCAGCACAAACACTTCACGGAAGGGAAGGCAGCTCGAAGGCTTATTTATTCTATTCCAGCACACGTACACGGGATTTCTACCGCCAACATGCAGGTTTCTAACTCTCTTATACATGTACGTGTATAAGGCGCTATACTGCCACCCTATGGTGAACAACTTAAACAACGAGGCTACTTATAACAGTTTACAACAGCCTGGATCAACCCAATGATTTGTACATCCTTACAAACTGCATGGTTGGGATAAGATTACAAGCTAGCAGAGTGTGTGACGGGTGGCTACTTGGTAAGCAACAAAATGTAAGCATTTAAATAAAAGCATTTGACATTTCCAGCTTAGAATAATTCATTTTAAACATGGGTAATTGTTAAATTACTTAGGAAACAGCAGCTACGTGCTCAAGACGTGGCTGATGACCCTTTGTAATCCACAGACTGACCGGGAGCAGAGATACAATTCTCTCCATTCTCACACCCGGTCAGTCGTGGAGAGGGCGATTGGGCAGCTGAAAAGCCGGTGGCGCTGGCATGTGGGGTCCTGCACAATGTTGCGCACAGGTGTGCCGTGCCATTGTTAGAGGTGGTGGAGCAACCAGTGGACCCAGAGTCAGGACAAATTAATGCGCAGCGCAAATTTTAACCAATTCTTTTATTGAGTCGCTGATGCTAGTGAGCGCATCACTGATATTTTTAGGTGCATTTATATTATTCTGCCAGTGTGCATTATTCTGACCCCACAACATTTAAAGCTTCACACACGCTATCCCACTCAGACCTTTTGCGCTTTGCCGTAATGCCACAACGTGCCAAACAAACATTTTTTCCGCACCTCTACCTCATTCAGGAGCGTCTCTACTTTCACATTCGGTGAAGTTCCTCTTTTTTCCCCGTTTAGATATGGTTTGTGATAGATCAGAGAGCAAACTTCTCCGGTGCAGGGCAAATTTAAACGAATTTGCATATTTATATGGGGGCGTGTCACCGTGTGCGCTCAATTCCACGTTGATTGGGATGTACAAAAGAAATGTGCGTGGATTCCGGCGTACGCAGTTTGATACATCCGGATTTTTTTTATGTGTACGCCATTTTCTGGATTTGTACGTACGCCAATTTTTAGTAAGAAATCCACGCAAGTCTTTGTACATGAGGCCCCTGATCACACTGAAAATAAGGTGGAAAAAAACCCACTAATTACAGTGATCTCTATCCTGCCTCATTAGTTCTGTACATTAGCGGTCACTATTTAAAATGTCAGTGTTGATAAAAAAACGATACATATTAAAAATCTATATGTATAACAGTTGTAAATTAATAGTATGTTTAGTAAAACAATATTATGGGAAAATTATTTTTGTGATCAAACAAAATGCAATGTAGGTTCATTTCATTTAGATTTATGAATTTATTCAAGAATGAACAGTTTCAGATTAAATAGATTTGAGCATAAATACCTACCATAACACCTTTAATATTATAGCCAAGTATGACCATTGTCAGCAATAGCAGTTCCAAATTCAGCTGTTAATATTTAAACCACTACTAAATTATAATTCACTACAAGCCCTGCATCAAAGGTGCAACTTGTAAGAAGAGATGGGTAACGTGTCTATTGCTTTTGGAATCTGCTGTTGGTGATGCAAGGTGTTATAATACATTTATAATACAAGGTGTTATAATACATTTATAATACAAGGTGTGTTATGACACATTTCTTTGTGGAAGTTTCAAAATTTACCATCTTACCTGTGTGGCATTTTGCAACTGTAGTCCTCTTTCTAACTACTTTTTCTTGCCCACAGTATTCTCTTTTACCTTTTTTTTAAATATACTCCACAAAAATATCTGTATTGTACATAACCTGGTAGCTTTACTAAATAAAACCTCTGCACTACTGTAAAAGAGAAGAACAGCTCCCAACATCCAAGTCCAGAGTCATGCTGGTGAAGCAGACATGGCAGGGGAACCCAGCACAACCATGTGTGCTGCAAGGAAAGATCGAATATGAAGGACGTTCCACCAGCGAATCCTTTGGTCTCAAAAGTCTCTGGACATCTCACACGAACAAATGAATCAACATAATGTGAAGTGACCCTGGAAACACAAGCTGACAGTTCTTTGAATGAGAATGCATGAAAACCGTTGTATACAGCTAAGGGGATTTTGAACACTTACAGTTTAAAAAACAGATACTTTAAAGGGGAACTCGGGTCAACTAAAGGGATCTAGGGACATGTAATCTGTCTGATGTATACAATAAATAGCAATATCCCACACAATCTCAGCAGACTTTTAAGTGCAAATATTTATGGAACTCTGAACAAGCTTTTTGGTCAAAACTAGTTCTCCCCCTTCCTAAAGCATCTTATTACTTCCACTTCACATTATTGCATAGCGCAAAAATGCTTAAAATGGCATCAGTAACTTTCTGCCACTCGAGCTCTCTAAAGCAGCGGGTTTCTTTCGACACTTTTCTCCCGTTTAACTGAAAATGTATTTGATATCTGCATTACAATCTACAATTCCCGTGTTTCACCAACATCTTATACAAAGATGGTAATAGTAATGCGATCTCAAAGACATCAAGCTAAATATGAAAACTAAGAAAGGCCTAATGCATCAAGAATTAAACCCGGTAAGAGTGGTTGTGTGCTGTAAATGCCCAGAATGTAGTTTGGTTACTATAACAAAATACTCTAAAGTGAGTAAACTCAGCAATACTATCCCTACATCTGCATCATTTTAACCGTTAACATTGGTACAATCTTTCCTGTAAATAGAAGGAAAGTAGGAACCTTTGAGTAGCACCTCAGTAATCTGCCCTGCAGAAGGAGGAATTCTGTCACATACAATGCAGCATTTTTCTTTCAGCGCCAGAGAACAAGATGTAATAGACTATAGAACTGTTGCTATTCTAGAATTATTCACTCAATAGGAATTCCTACTCCTATAACTAAATCCCTTCACGAAAAATACCTTCCTATTTTTCTTTCAACATGCTGCTCAGTTAAATCCTAACCACCTAACACACACACCCAAACGGTTTGATACTATTATGTAGATTTCCTATTCAAAATAAACTGTGCTACCCAGATCCTCCATTTGAAGATGCTGAGTACAAGTATAAGGAACAGTGTCCAAACAGCTAAATTTCAACTGGATGGTTTGCCAGGTAGAAGCTGATGATGCATGTGTTTGTACATTAAATACAAAATCATCTTTCAGTTCTACTGTTGAAATGGAAGTTTTCGTGCAAACCCCCCAAAAAATTCTGTTTAGGATTTGGGTGATGGGATATGCTCCTAGGGCAGCATAAAAGGTTAACTTCTACACAAGGATGGTCTGTCTTCCATAGATCAATGGATCACATGAAGAACCAAGCAGCCAGTCCGGCTAGAGCAGCAATCCATACAGCCAGTAGGACTTGGCCTGTGGGGTTTCTGAGGATGGACTTGGCCATCTGACACGCGTAAGCCGATCCTCCACTGGCCGCTGTGGCAGGAAAGAGAACGATGAACACAAAGAAAAGGATTCAACTTCATGTTTAATTTCTTACATGGTGTTAAATGTATGATGTGGTCTGAATGTTGGACCATATTTACCCATTTTGGCAGCATAGTAAGGACATTTGCTGATGTCTCCCTGCATGTCACCATGGACAGGACCACCGTCCAAAACATCATCCTCGATAGTTTTTCCAATCTCCTCAAGCTCTTGGAACACCTACAGTAACCAGAGAAAAATAAGAGAGCAAGATAGACAGACAGATACATAATTGATCCCAGGGGGATATTCCAGGTCAGAAGATGAGCCTACAAATTTGCTCTTAGCAGCAGGTAAATAACATTCCACCCATTAGGAGACAACAGAAATGCTATCAGTCCCCATCAACTGCAGCAATCAAATAGCTGGAGATACTGCGTCTTTACTAGTCCCTACCTCTATGTTGAAGTGGAAGGCCAAGACAGCCTCCTTAACGATCCTCTCTTTGGTGTTGGCGTTAAGCTCCAGCTCGTTCATGCGGCTCCGGTAGAGTTGCTTGAAAGCCTTGGCACTGTGTATGCCGTCAAACTGGTAAAAGTAGACCCCTTCACCGGTGGGTGGCAGCTTCAGGGCACGCTGGGCCACCTTCTTCAGCACCTGGCCTCCTGAGAGGTCACCCATGTAGCGGGTGTAAGCATGGGCCACCAGCAAGACCGGCTCATTCTGGCCCAATTCGTGAATGCGGTCTATATAGCGCTGGGTGGCAGCAGAGCAGCTGACCTGGCTTTGCCAGTTTTCACCATAGAAGTACTCCAGGTCGCGGGCCAAGGCCTCGTGACGGTGCAGTTCATTGGGGAAGTAGAGTGGGGCGAAGTGAGGGTGATGCCTGTTCCTCTCAATCTCCTCCTCCATGGCTGTGTAGGTGTAGTACAGAGCCACTGCACCAAGCTGAGGACACAAAGATATTTTAGATGCGAGTGTTTGTCTTGGACCTTATTTTGCTTTATATAAATGAGCATTCTACTAGGTAATTACAACAGAAGTTAAGGCAATATGTTCTTTGTAACTCTAAATAAGATAGTAATGAATGATCTGTATGTGACTCAGTTGTTTGGGGATGGAGGTCAGAATTAGGAACTAATGTAACTGATGAAATGAAACTGATAATGCTACAAAGTACTAAGATGTCTGCTAAAGTGAACATGCAAGATGATTTGTCCCTTAACTAAGAGTGTTTAAATGTAAAGAACCATTTATGTTTTATATGCATCTAACCTTAAAAAGCTCCTTACGTATACGCCCCCGAAGGAAGTCTTTGACAAATGGTGAATTTTCTGCCTTCTCATGAACAGCTTTGGTCCCTGTAGCCAACATCTCGGAGAGATCTTCAGGTCTATTTCAAAAGGGCAGATCATAAACCCTCACACATTATCCATAAATACATATGACCCAACATTTCATAATTACATAACTTACATAACTAGAATAAAGTGGAGTACAGTACCTGGAATTCTCATTTACTGCATTGTCTTCATATTCAAGCCCTCCGCCATTCACCACACTTGTGCCAGTGGCAGGGTCTTCTGTCTTTACTGAAGACATCTCTTTGTAATGCTACAAGAATTCATGTAATCAGTAACAACATGGGAATTAGGACATTTTTAGAACTCTGGATGTGAATTAGCATTGACAATCTAATGATGGTTTATCTAGATTGAAAATAAATGTCATCTGAAATCTAAAATAACATAAAAAGGTAATTACAGAAGATGGTTTTTTTTAACCAAATCTCAAATCCCTGCTTACACTGAAGATACAAATGTAATGGGCTTTCACAGACTTCAAATAATAGACTCCATTCAGCGTACACAGTGGCTAAATGAATAGAAAACGTTATGGTTAAATGGCTAAAATTTGGAATACGATCACCACCAGAATACAACATTTCCAACAGTCAACCTACCTTTTACTTTTAGCGAAAATGCAGGTAAGGATAAAAATAAAAGCCTGTCGTCAGTTCTGTGTTATTGATTGTACTGGTCAAGCATCCCACTGACACCTTCTCATAAAGAAACGTGCAGCTATAAACACGGGTGGAAACAGGCAGCAGGGTGAGTTATGACACATGAAACAGATGGACCATTATTAGTAGTAAAACCTACGACAACACCGAGCTAAGAATACCAACTACCCAGTTAGAGAGAAATCCACAACAGTAGTAGACCTATTGACACGGTCAGTTCAGCCAACTGTGTGAGTGCTCAGAGCGAGACGGACACACACACACACACTCACTCACTCACTCACACACACACACACACTCACACACACACACACACACACACACACACACACACACACACACGTGACTGTATTATCTGTTACTGAGTCAGGGCCCAGCCACTACAACACACAGTGTTTACCACCAACTCCCCAGCGAATATAACACTATATGGAGCTGGACTAGTACAGCCAGTTAGACATAAGAGCTTACACTTCTGGAGGCCTTTAGAAATGTTGGGAGTTTGCCCGTTTCTATAAACTGGTTATGTTAAAAGGACAGTTTGGTGATGATAAATATATTAGAGAACTAGCTGGTTGAGTATTAAACTAAGACAATTAAGCTGTTAGTTAGTGGAGGCCGCTGGCCAGCTAGTCCGCTAAGCTAATGTCAAACAAACGGCGTTAGCATGCTAGCCACCTCGCCGGAGTTTGGTGAAACGGGCTGTCAAACTGAAAGCTGATTTTGCAGTTGTAGTACAGGGGAAATACATTTGTGCAATATGTTTAGCACAAACACACAACAAAACGTACCGTTATCCTCAAATCCGTAGCCTCAGTTCAGACCGGGAAGCGCTTGCTATGACAACGTGTTATTCCGCCGCCATCTTGGTGCAGTGGGAGGTGGGAGGTGTAGTCCAGTTCCAGCTAACCGCCTACACCCAAATCATTATTTATTCGTAGTTAAGTAAAACAAGCCGGCAACAAATATTACTTGTCATCATATTATGGTAGTTTTTACCACCTGAATTTTTTTTTACTTAAATTTCTTAACTGCTACTGAACTTTCTCCGTAGGGACCAATTGTCCCCATAAGGATAGGAATATATTTTTACCTTGTGGGAACCGTTACAAGAAACGTTATTTTCATTTGAAAAACAAAATAGCAAATTTATTTTGGTTAATCAGTTTAAGGTTAAATATATCATTAATTAGGTAAAGCAATATTGTCAATGGAAAGTTCATTCACTGCTTTTGTACTAAAGTAAATCATGTTCTATTAACTATATCATGTGTATTGTAGTTTGTTGTAGTATAAACGTGCAAAAAAAAAAATTACGCAAAAAATGACAAATTAGTGTTAACACATGTGGTCACATCACATTTTATTACCTCCCCATGTACTTATATGTATGGAGAAAAATAGATGTACAGCTCTGAACTGAACAAACAGTTGTGTGGATAAGGGTTATGAAAAGCAAGGGTTTCCAAATCCAACTTGAGTCTGCAGCTCTGTGATCTCATGCAGAAGTGCCTCTTCTGACAAGTTGAACTGTGGAATTCAGAAAATATCACATCCATAAGTTTCATTGTTTATTTACCCTGCTAAGTCTTTCTGTATGCATTTGTTTCATAAATGTTTAGATTTCCTGTTAATAAGTAATCACATTCAAAGAGGACAAGTTACCTTTAAGGCAAACTTATATGACTGCTCAGCCTCCAGTTTTCTTCCAGTCTGAAACGGCAATTCAAACCTATGTTATGTAAACAACTTCATTTGATATAACATGTATATATGTAATTACAGATTAACCTCCCTCTGTCATTCACCTTTAAACAAATCAACGACAGGTAGCCCCAGACCTCTGGGTTCCTATTTTCAAGAGTGTTGGCTTCTGTCAGGGCGTCTTCTGCCTCTCTCAGCTCCCCAAGCTAATTCCACACACACAAACACACAGTGTAGTTAGCCAAAGCAAGAAGATGTAATCCACATTAACATATACAGCCAGTGGACTGTTTCTGGATGTTTCAGTGGACACAGAGTCACTTGGTGACTGTTAGAAGATACAGAGGTGCTCATAGCTGCCTCTTAGTATGCTACAGATATCAGTGCCCACTTCTGTGACATCGCTGTCCTTTCTATTGTGGATGTGAAAGCAATGAAGACCCTACCCTGTAGCAGGCCACACCCAGGCCCAGCCAAGTCCGACAGGACGGGGAGCTACTGCAGGCGCGGAGGTATATGGTCTTGGCTTTTTCATACTGTGAAGAATTTTGAACACATCAAATGTGTAATAAAAGCTTCCAATTGGATTATGTGGTAAGAAACATGGTCTAAACAGGGCCATCATCTCACCTCTCCACTCTGTAAGTAGATGGTGCCCAGACGGAGGTAGATGGGATGTGTATCAGAGGCATCGGTCACAAAGTCCAGCGTTCTCTCATAGCACTTCTGAGCTTGACCATAGTCCTTCATCAAGTAGTTCAAATGACCAAACATTGCCCATATATCTGGATTCTAGGAACAACCCAAACAGAAACATGTACTCAATGGTATACTTTCCTCAAGGACTAAGAGCACCTAATGTAACTTCACACATACTATGTTTACATCAGCAGCACAGAAATGAAATGCAGTGTGTTGCTTGTATGTTAGGTTTCATGTAGGTGACATTTCTAGTCATTTGTGTGATGCTGCTGCATGGTGGTCAGCCTTTCTCAAAAGATGAACAAAGAAATTCAAAAACAAACATTTTTCCATAAAAATCCACACAATTTCAACCAAAAGGGTATAGCAATGCCATATTTAAAAGATGCAAAGCTAGTAAACACCTTGAAGAAGCAGGTGGCGCTAGTGAGTAGATTTAGCTTTGGTCATGCCACTGAGGTACGGTATGCGCACTGTGAGTCCCAAATTTCAGTACAGTTTTTTTACTCAATAGCTCCTTGTCCTCAATAGACAAAAGTTGTGTGGGGTTGCTTTAATAGCCTACTCTGGCGTCAAAATAGGTCCTAAAGTTTTGAGAATCAAAAAACAGAATCCCTAACCAATAAATGACGTTTTGTAATTGAGAAAACTGTTGTTAATATTGAGAGTTAAAAAAGCAGGTTTGTAAACAGAATATTTATGTTTTTAATTGTCTATTTTGAGCTTAATATTCTTGAAGAATCCATTTTTGTTGCGCCTTTTCTCGCTCGCGCTTCACTCAGTCTCGCTCTCACTCAGGGTGTGTAGAATAGGATGGGTGGGCGGGGCTTAACTCCATCAGCCAATGACTGTGTAAATCCCGCCCACCCATCAAATCAGGTCCAAAAGTCAAAAGTGAGAAACTTCTGGAGGCGAGAGTGAGACTGAGAGAAGCGCGAGCGAGAAAAGGCGCTACGAAAACCGAAACAGATTCTTCAAGAATATTAAACTCAAAATAGACAATTAAAAACATAAATATTAACGACAGTTTTCTCAATTACAAAACGTCATTTATTAGTTATGGATTCTGTTTTTTGATTCTCAAAACTTTAGGACCTATTTTGAGACCATAGCCTACTGCCAGTTGTTCAGGAGAGCGAGTGTTTACCTGGATGTTGTCAACGAGCGCCCCCTGCAGGCTCGCCTCAGCACTGCTGTACTCTCCTCGGAGCAGCTGCACGTGCGCAAGGGCCAGATGATACGAGCTGCTCGGCCCCCCGTCTGGACACAGCAGCTCCTGAGCCAAAGCCCTCTGGGCCATCTTGAGCACACACACAAAGTCGGAGTACTTTATACACTTGATAATAATGTGGAATAGTGTGCTGTGTAGCTTGTGTGCTTACCTGTAATGCATTATTTTTCAGTAAAAACTTCACTGACTCCATATAGATTGTGGTGTTGAGTCTGTTGGTCGACTGACGTAGCGCAGCAGGTTCATCACCTGCGTTCGCTTTGTCGCCCTCTTCTGGTTGAATCTCGCAACTACTTTGGCACCTGGTCTTGTCATCCCCTTCCACTGCTGCAGCATCAAAACAGTTAGCTAAACTGTTAGACATCCATTTAGACATGTAACTGGACAAGGACACATTGATTTTGTTTGACTTTGAACTTCATGGTGCAGGATTTGAAATGAAACAGTAACCTCCGTCATCGTTTCATTTACAGCCTATTTCCAATAATATAGAGTCCCCTGAATAAAAGAGCCCATACAGACACAGATTGTACCTACAAGCCGGGAAGGCTAACAGTGAGAAGCTCACCCGGTTTGTCCTCCTGGTTAGTCGGAGACTCTGTAGTGTCCACTCCCTCCTCCCTTTCACCCTGTGTGGGCGAGTGAGTATCGTCCGCTCTATCTGGTCCACACACAGGGCTTTTCTGCAGGGGGGCTCGCAGCTGTTTGGTGGCTTCTAGAAAGGCCATTTCTGCTTGGATGAAGTTCTCTCCGGCCAGGTAAAACAACCCTGTACAGAAACATAAGATGTATTTGATGATTGATGATTGGTCAGCCTTTGTTTTAAAAGACGAATCACAGAATTTCATTTTAAAGTGGATTCCTCTCATGCTGATTTTACCAAGCAAGGTCCATGTGACCACGCTGCTGGGGTCGATACGTGTGGCCCCCTCCAGAAAGATCCCAGCTTCCTCATGCTGCTCCTTCATCTCGGACAGAATCCCACACATTAGCAAACTGCAAAGCCAGGGTGACAAAATTAGCACCGATGAAGACCTCTACTATACCTGCTGAAAATTCTACATAGTCCAGGGTTAGATGTAATCCATGTGCATGAAGGCCGGTTAATACACAGGGTATTATTGCTAGCCCCTACCTGGGTACGTGTGATTGGTCGATGGACACAGCCATACGAAAACACTCCTCGGCCTTCGAGTAGTCAGTCGTGAGCATGTGGAACACACCGTAATCGAACCAGGGGGACGGACTGCTGTGATCCCGCGCTAGGCACTGCAAAGAGTCAGACAGAGGCACGTTGGGCTTTAGTTCATCGTGCAAAAGCTCTCATTAAGAAGCAAGAAGTTGGAGATGTACCTCCTTGTAATAGTGTGCTGCTAGCTGGTAGTCTCCGTCTAGCTCGGCCTCTCGGGCAAAATGTCCGAGCTGAGAACAGTCTAACAGCAGCTGAGGTTGGACCTCCTGGACGTCTCCCGTCAGAGTCTGCCAGAGGGTCAGAGTGAAGAGCTTAACCTCGTTGGATGAAAGAAATACATTCTTCAAAGAGGACAGGCATAGCTGGAACTGAACACCATGTCTCATTTATGTAAAGTTTTGTTAGTGAAGGTATCTTTGGGTGAAGTGTCCTTCTGAGGGAAAGAAAGGACCTCTGTACTGAAAAGAGCAGTGAAGAGGTTAGTTGTGCGGGACGTTACAGGCGGGACGTTATAGGTGGTACGCTACAGGCGGGACATTACAGGCAGGATGTTACAGGCGGGAGCAGGCCCGGTTGCCTGGTCAGAACCTTGTTAAGCGCCACGTGCATCTCATCCACCAGGAAGACGTAGAGTTGACTGAGAAATGCCCGCAGTTGCTCTGGCTGAGAGAACGCCTCGGTCCGCAACATCTTCTCACGCACTATCCGCACCACTGAATACTGAGCAGGTCGGCTCACACACACACACACACACACACACACACACACACACACACACACACACACACACACACACACACACACACACACAGGAAACCTGTTAAAACCACTGCAGAAAACCTATAATTCCACGCTATGTATTTTGAGCAGTATTTCCCTGATAAGTACTGACTATATTATTAGCCATGTTAATTAGCATGTTTATCCAACTGTTATTTATGTATATGTTGTAAACTGTAAATAACTGTTGTCTTCTTGCTCTGTGTCTTGTGTATTTGTCCCACAGCTGTAATGTACGTGCACTCCTGCTCTGCCAGGATTATATTCTCTTTAGCAGCTTTAGTCATAGCAAAGCAAATCCCCAACAAGGACCAGTGAATTAAGTTATTCTTATTCTGATATTGCCTACACAGTAAAGCATTGCCTTCTAAATTGTCAATAACCATCTGTGTTCTTTCTACGTTCTCCTCACCAGAGACTTGATGAAGGACTGTAGTGCTATGAGAGACTATAGTCCTTCATCAAGTAGTTGAGGAGACCATACGTTGCCCATACTGCTCACCTTCATCTAGTAGTTGAGGAGACCATACGTTGCCCATACTGCTCACCTTCATCTGTTCCTTGAAGGCCAAGTACTTCCCTGAGCAGTTAAGCTCTCCGAACAGCTGGCTCTTACGCTGCTCTTGGGTGCTGGGATCCAGAGGTTCTGATCCAGGGATGAATGCAGCCCCAAACATCTGCTGGTACTGCTCCACTACCTGGGCTGCCACGCTCTCTATTTGGGCCTGGTACTCCTCCATGGCCTGCACAGTGGTTGTTTCAGCACCACTTACATATTCCAATGTTTATATCTCTGGTCAACAGGGGGACCATCAATTTACCAAAATAGATTAAAATCTAATCAAAATAATTTATATATTTTGTGTGTGTGTGTGTGTGTGTTTGTGTGTGTGTGTGTGTGTGTGTGTGTGTGTGTGTGTGTGTGTGTGTGTGTGTGTGTTACTCCTACTCTTTCTGCTCCGGCTGGTCGTCGGGGGAGTGGGGGTCTGGGAGGAATCAACTCCATCACTCTGTAGCATAAACATTCATAAAAAATGCACTCAGATGTTGATTAAAATAATAAAATGTTAATGAGGTAAGATGGAATCTTATAAACATTTATGCGATTTCATCATACCGCCTTGCCAACTCCTCTGATGGCCTCTTTGGAATCAGCGGTTTCTCCAAGCTAATTTCAATAATGATGTATGATCTTGAATCTGCATACATCTGGCGTAATGACATGGTGAGACACGGTGAGAAAAAGTAAAAAAGCAAAGTAAAGGTCAAAGAGATTTGAAGATTTGGAGTGGGTTGTCTCAAACTAACTGACCTGTCCTTCTGTGTTTATTTGTAGTTCAACGTCGATCAGACTCTCAGCTTGGCCAGACTTTCCCTGGGGACCTGTCTGTAAAGACAGGATGTCAGTTACTCCCTCCTAAAGTCTCTCTGATATTCACTGCATTGTCCAGACTGTGGTAACCAGGTGGCCAAAATGATCAGGTCTTATTTGTAGTTGTACATGAATGTTATACAAGGTGCCCAAGAAATACATTTGCTTGCTCACAAGGTTCGTAAATGAATTATTGCAAAACATCATGAAAGAGAGGAAGAGAGAGTGGTTGAGCAGGTGTGTATATGTTAGAGTGAGTGTGTGTGTGTGTGTGTGTGTGTGTGTGTGTGTGTGTGTGTGTGAGAATGAGTGTGTGTGTGTGTGTGTGTGTGTGTGTGTATGTGTGTGTGTGTGTGTGTGTGAGTGTGTGTGTGTGAGAATGAGTGTGTGTGTGTGTGTGTGTGTGAGTGTGTGTGTGAGTGTGTGTGTGAGAATGAGTGTGTGTGTGTGAGTGTGTGTGTGTGTGTGTGTGTGTGTGTGTGTGTGTGTGTGTGTGTGTGTGTGAGTGTGTGTGTGAGTGTGTGTGTGAGAATGAGTGTGTGTGTGTGAGTGTGTGTGTGTGTGTGTGTGTGTGTGTGTGTGTGTGTGTGTGTGTGTGTGTGTGTGTGAGAATGAGTGTGTGTGTGTGTGTGTGTGTGTGTGTGTGTGTGTGTGTGTGTGAGTGTGTGTGTGTGTGTGTGTGTGTGTGTGTGTGTGTGTGTGTTAGGCAGGCAGCTGCAGTGTCAGATGCTCTGTTGGTGAAGTGGCTCTGTGCTCCTTCTGCCACTGAGCTGTGTTTGTGTGCATGCATGTGTATGTGTGTGTGCGTGAATGCATTTGTGTGTGTGTGTGTGTGTGTGTGTGTGTGTGTGGTACTGGTGGTGGAGTGATGGGGAGTAGTGCTGATTAGCTAATGTGATGATGATGATGATGATGATTCACCCCTCCGTAATGAGGACACCAATCTGCCGGTCCTATGGCTAATTGCTTTGGGAAGCTTTGCTCCTGCTGTGCATGCGGATCCAATCACGGAACAGCGGACGCTAAACGGAGTGTCACATGGGAGCGTGTAATTGGGCATTTGCATCTCCAACCAGCTTAATGAAGGGATGCGTTTACAGATTATATTGTTCTATGTACTTAGCCAGCAACACGTGATTTCACCGATCACATTTTTCAAAGCCGCTTACATCAGCACTGACATTCCACTCCAACTTTCACTAAAACTGGTCACAAAGTGTTTACGAACCCTTTTGGGACATATGAAGGCTGTTACGGGTAGTTTACTTTGAGGGCACAAAAAAGTCTGTTAGGTTGCTAGGAAAACGGAATAGCCAGCTAGCTCATGATTGATGATGTAGTGTTTTTGGCCTATGTAGTATTGTATGTGGTATTTAGGTGATAGTAGTGGGTTGCCTAAACATGTGGGTTGCTAAGGGAGAGAATGGGGCATGGTGACTGTGGAATGTCATTTTTTAGCTTGTGCATTGATTACCGTGAACGGACAACTGTGCTAGATGGCTATAGGGTTACATGGATAGGGTGTCTATATAAGAAGTATGCTTGGAACTGTTAGAGATAGGAAGATTCATATTGGCCCGAGACCTCTCTCAAGCAAGATGCTGTTCTTTTTGTAATAAACTTATTATTGACAACTAAGGCAGTGTCAGCAGAGACTTCCTCATTCATCATCACAGCATTGCTACAGAAGAAAATACACCTCAATGACAAACTTGATTGCCTTTGAAATCTACAAAGGCCATACAGCGAGACCCTTTCAAGTGCTTGTTTTACTCACGTGAACTGGGATCGTCTATACAACCTGAACAGGATGCGATAATGAATGTCATGTTAAAACGATACCTTTTTTGGTGAATCTTTGTTGTCTTTGCCCCCTCTGTGGGTGTCGAAGACCTTGCTGGGCGTCACATTGCAAGAGCCGACAGACGAGGGGGGGCGGGGCCGGGCCTGGGCCACTGGAGACTTGATGCTGTCTCGCAGGACGCTCCTGGTTCTCTTGGTCTTCGGCGGTTATGGGAAGTACCGTAAACAACGTGAGCCAGAGTGAGACTACCGCTCTCAGACACAATGGGAGAGTGGTGGAGAGGACTTGCATGAATTTGTACAATGTGCAAAAAGTACGCCAAAGAACGCACAAATAACTGATCGAGCAAAGAACAATAGGGAAAGAAGTTTTTCGTCAGCTGATGGTTTCAAAAGCAAAGTGTCAAAGGAAATCTGATGGCCCCCTCATATGTAGTTTGATGAGATGCACATCAAGTCATTTATGAAATAAATGCTGTAACAAATTGTGTTAAGGTGCAAAGTTAAGATAAGGTTACTTTTGGGCTCTGGGAGCTTTTATTTGACATGTTTGGGTTGGACAGGTGAGCAGGAAGTGACCTCGTTGGTTGCTTAAGTGCTTAAGTGGGAGCTATTGTGAGACAAAGAATATGATCAGACCAGATTATTATTTTGTACTCTGCTTTGAGGTGAACAAGGTAAAACTATTTTGCTGCACTGTCATGAGTTCTATCAGCCACACCTTAACCTTATAGTGAGAGGTCAGTAGTTATTTGGGTTTTAACTGTTTGGTCTGGCTATAAGGTATAGAGCATGTAGTATTTTAATTTGTTTAAAAATTTGTTAATGAGTTAATGATCTTGTGTCACGGTGAGGCGGCCCCCTACCGGCCACCTCCGTCCACAGCGGCTGTTGTTGTTGTTGTTTGGTGACGTCATGTGCGTCCCTCAGGTGGGCGGAGCCCGTGATCCGTCTCACCTGAGGGTCGTTTTTGCCTATATATGTCTTGTCTTTGTACCAGTTGACCGCTGGTCATTATATCCTTAATTTGGATCTATTGCACGGGTTTTAGGTTTGCACACTTTCTATTAAACCACCCTTTTTCCCTGAGACTTGGCGTGATCGCTTCCTTTTGGTTCGCACACCCTGCCCGTCACATCTTGATATTGAAAAATGGTTAAATCTGGATATTTTTAAAAGACTGAAGGTCGTATGCGCTTGTGTAATTAATGAAAGTATGTTGTAAATAAGTGTCTTTTCTTTTTCTCTTTTGCTTTGCTTAGTTCTTATGGTGTGTTTTGTGTGAAACAGGAATAAAGGATTGGTTGAGAGCCAATCCATTATTCAGCAGGGACGCTACATTGCGTGTAATGGCAGAGACAGCTCACCTTCATGAAGAGGTCTGAGTCATAGAATGGGTGTAGTTGGTATGCCCCATGGATGTGTTTGGCTCCAGGGTACAACAGTGGGGCCAAGTCCACATAGGCCACCCCATGAAAGGGAATTTGAATCTCATCCTCCGCTTGCTGTGCACGATAAATTCAAAATAAGGCTCACACATAATGAGTTTCAAATGCTATTAGAGCTTCAGCCCCCACTTGTCTATGCACCACTGTTCACTAGAAAAGGCATAGAAACATATTATTGTAGGCTAGCACTTTCATTGGGTGAATGTCCTGATTGGTTGATGAATGTCCTAAGCCTTGCGTCACTGTTCTCTGCCGGCCTGGGTGACAATGATACGACAACAATGGATGCAAAACAAGAGACGGGTACAGTAGTTCTCCCACGTTTGACACAGCGGCTACGCTTCTTACGGCTTTGCTTGCTTTGCCTGCGACTGGTCTGGCACCTCCGGCCTGAGGAGCCTTCATGACCTCCACCGGCCACAGTCTGCACTCCGTGATCCTGCGGATCAGGCTGAGAGGCGGGACCAGAAGGTGTTGTCATTAGTGGAACAATTTTTAAAATGCCATAGTACTAGAAAGAAAAAGCAGAAGGTTCTATTGATGTGTCTGATTGGTTCTTTAGCAGGGACTTTTCAGCTCACTTTCCTGAAATGCTAATCCCAGAGGTTAGTTCCAACTTTAATTCACCCGATCCTGGTAATCAAGAACTTTAGAAGCCATACTTTCTAGATACAAGACACACTACATGTACTAAAGCAAGGTGTAAATATGGGGATCTATTATGTGGAAAGCCCTGGTGTATAATATAAAGGACAATCACCATGCAGCTCCTGCTGCATCCATAAAGAGACGGCGCTCTGTGTCCCAGCTCACTCTCTTCTTGTTACACTCAGCTTCGGCTCGAAACTCCCTGTCCTGCCACACACACACACACACACACACACACACACACACACACACACACACACACACACACACACACACACACACAGTTCTCAACCAGCCTGCAAACACTGCCATATTGTACACTAGAAAGTGTGTGTCACTCTAAATGCTTCACCATACCTCTTCAGTGTTAAGGTCTCCATCCTCCAAATCCGAAGGCTCTGTTTCAATGTAGACCCCCGGGATAAAGTGGGCATCTGGGGCCAGCAGTGGGCCAAGGGGCCACTTTTTGGGTCGAGGTACCGGCTCTCTTCCACCACTCATTTTTAATTCACCATTGGAGAACAACAGTATCTGTTCTCTCTGAAAGTGAAAATTGCATTTTGGGGGTAATCCTGACAAACAGCCAAACTATGTTAATGCTGATAAATAAACTTAAATAGGCATAGAAGAAGGGACGGCCAGTTAAAGGGTTTTTTTAGGTATCTTTTTAGAAACAAAAAAATATTGGACTACATTGATGATTTTATAGTGATTCTGAATATGAAAGCACCAAAATTCCTGAAACTTTATTTATGTATTCATTATTATTTATAGGATTTATTCATTATATGTAAATGTGCTATAATACGAGACGGCTCTTTCCTACCTCTGCTGTGAAGGGGACTTGAAGAGCTGCTACATAACAGGAAGGAGGCCCAGGGCTCCAGACCTCCGGCACAGAAAAGGCTGTCTCCACGGTGACCGTGAACAGATTGGACTCTGAAAGCTGGGTGTCTGAGAGCAAAGGCTCTGAAACACTGACAGTCACCTCCAGCGTTGGCTGTGGGAAGAGCATGCTAGTCTGATGTTAATGAATATTGGTGGAGTGAGATCTAGTGCAGCAATCTGGGAACGTCTTTCCACCATTAATATTTCTATAATGAGCCCATCATTGATCCAGGATATTACCTTAATTCCTCTGTCCCGTGAGTCAGACTCAGTGGGTAATCCAGATGCAGGATGAAGTACCACAGTGGATGAGAAACTGCACTTCCCTAAGTTCATATACACCACAATCTCTTCTAAATGCACAGTCTAACAAAATTATATTAAATTATTCACCCTAAACAGGGATAAACTGTGAATGGTAATTAGTGGGTACCAATGAGCATGATGTATTTATTGTCCAGTCTATTGTTTGCATCCAGGATTAGTACTTTGTATCTGATTACAGGTACTACATAATGACGATAAAAGCTTTTGATTCTGATCTCTGACTGCTGAATACTAAATGACTAGCTTTCACTTCACATTGCAAAGTCTTTGGTGAAGAGTTCCTTTATTTATTCTTTAAGAGTATATTATTTAGCTTAATGTGAATGAGTGCGACGGTCTCACCATGCAGCAGGGGGAGCAGGTCTATGACAGCCTGGCCCAAAACACAAGTCTTCTCCTCTTTTTGCTTCTTCTCCTTTTGTAAACTTTCAATTACTGTTACTGGTGAGTCCCAAATACAAATATGTTTCTGTTAGCTCTGCCCCCAATTCACACTTCTCAAATAGAGATAATTAAAATTGTAAAATTATGAACAAAAACTTTCAACATTATTTCATGCTGCTCTTGTTTCATTTAAATATATATATTTGGGTCATCAAGATGCCATACTGCATGTTCTACAGCGGCCAATATACTGTTGACTAGATTAAAAAGCGTGAAGGAACAAACGGATGTTTACGTGATTTATTGAATGTATTGAATATGTATTTATTGAATGTACTGATTGAAAACCCAACTCACACACGACAGGTGTGTGCGCCAGGTCGTCCAGGGTGTGGCCTGGTTCCGAGCACTCCAGGATGCAGGTGAAGTTGTAATTCACGCCCTCACCCACGGCGCCTTCAGACCTTGCTGACTCTCCCAGTACTGTCCCGTTAAACTCAGCACGGACAAAGTTTTTATTTCCTCTGTGAAACTGGAGTAATGTAGATTAACGTTATGAACTACAGTAACGTAGGTTAACGTTATAAACTACAGTAATGTAGGTTAACGTTATGAACTACAGTAATGTAGGTTAACGTTATAAACTACAGTAACGTAGGTTAAGGTTATGAACATGTATTATATCGCTATAGTTATGAAACTACAGTAATGTAGGTTAACGTTATAAACTACAGTAATGTAGGTGAACGTTATAAACTACAGTAATGTAGGTTAGCGTTATAAACTACAGTGATGTAGGTTAACGTTATAAACATGTGTATATATCGCTGCAGTTATAAACTACAGTAATGCAGGTTAACGTTGTAAACTACAGTAATGTAGGTCAACGTAAACTACAGTAATGTAGGTGAACGTTATAAACTACAGTAATGTCGGTTAGCGTTATAAACTACAGTAATGTAGGTTAACGTTATAAACATGTGTATATATCGCTGTAGATATAAACTACAGTAATGTAGGTTAACGTTGTAAACTACAGTAATGTAGGTTAACATTATAAACATGTATATATCGCTATAGTTATGAAACTACAGTAATGTAGGTGAACGTTGTAAACTACAGTAATGTAGGTTAACATTATAAACTACAGTAATGTAAGTTAACGTTATAAACATGTATATATCGCTATAGTTATAAACTACAGTAATGTAGGTTAACGTTGTAAACTACAGTAATGTAGGTTAACGTTATAAACATGTATATATTGCTATAGTTATGAAACTACAGTAATGTAGGTGAATGTTGTAAACTACAGTAATGTAGGTTAACATTATAAACTACAGTAATGTAAGTTAACGTTATAAACTACAGTAATGTAAGTTAACGTTATAAACATGTATATATCGCTATAGTTAAAAACTACAGTAATGTAGGTGAACGTTATAAACTACAGTAATGTAGGTTAATGTTATAAACATGTATATATCGCTATAGTTATGAACTACAGTAATGTAAGTTAATGTTATAAACATGTATATATCGCTGTAGTTATGAATTACAGTAATGTAAGTTAACGTTATAAACATGTATATATCGCTGTAGTTATGAAACTACAGTAATGTAGGTTTACGTTATAAACTACAGTAATGTAAGTTAACGTTATAAACATGTATATATCGCTGTAGTTATGAAACTACAGTAATGTAGGTTTACGTTATAAACTACATTAATGTAAGTTAACGTTATAAACATGTATATATCGCTGTAGTTATGAAACTACAGTAATGTAGGTTTACGTTATAAACTACAGTAATGTAAGTTAACGTTATAAACATGTATATATCGCTGTAGTTATGAAACTACAGTAATGTAGGTTTACGTTATAAACTACAGTAATGTAAGTTAACGTTATAAACATGTATATATCGCTGTAGTTATGAAACTACAGTAATGTAGGTTTACGTTATAAACTACAGTAATGTAAGTTAACGTTATAAACATGTATATATCGCTGTAGTTATGAAACTACAGTAATGTAGGTTTACGTTATAAACTACAGTAATGTAAGTTAACGTTATAAACATGTATATATCGCTGTAGTTATGAAACTAGAACAGCTGCTTCAGCCACTAGTGTAAAGAAGCGTCCGGTTAGACGCCAACGTTACACATAAACATTAGGGTTTCATACCAAATTATTCCCTCGTAACACAGTTACGTGTATCGGGATGCCAACCGCTCCTTGATGAGGGTCCATTATGAACAAAAACTTGTTGAATCAAATCTTAAAACACAGTAAACAACGCTGAAAATTACAACAATGTCCGGCCAGACGTGCTCCACCATATACACGTCCCCATAGTAACCACCCGTGGTCTCGCGAGAGTTGTGCAGATCACGTCCCGCTTCCCTCCGGTGAGAAGAGAAGAGACTTGTAGCTAGCGAGATACTTTTAATTTACCGCATTAAACACCGCTAGACGACTGTAAAGATAGACAGCTAGCCTAGCTAGGGCTGAATTAGTCTCGTCGGACAAAAGTAGCTTGCTGAATATGACAGTTAGGTTAGCTAGTGAAGGCTGAAGACCAGTTCCTAGCGTGGTTCGTGTTTACAGTCGGACATGTCTGCTGGGTTCATCAGTGAAGCCATCAACATGTGCAAGATGGAAGAGGCGAAGCTGAACGACACGATCCAACAGTACAAAAACATGTTGTGCTCCATGTAAGTGTCGTGTTTTTAGCACATGGTGGGTGTACATACTCTTTCGGGAGAAATAACGTAGATGGCTTGTTTGTGTTTTACTAGGAAAACACTTCTGAAAGACACTGAACCAGAAGAGTCACCCCGCCTTAACTCCAAAGATGAAGGTAAAAGAGAACCATAGTGAACCACAGTACTGTTCATGGGGTTCAGCTACTTTAGCAAACTCTCCCTTTACCCAGCTAACCTCACCACATTAACATATACATCATTTTATAATGAATATTTAGAATTATGCATATATTGTGTATTATAATGACCAAATGCTGTTTATTATTTTCCTTTTTGTTATTGGCCAGACATTCCTCTGCAAGAGAAGCAAGAGCTTGAGTTATTAGACCAAGTTCTGGAAAAGGCTCTGAAGATTCGCTGCAGCTCTGTAGTGACCAGAGACCGTGGTGCAGATGTTGGAGAAAAACTCCATGGTGGCTTGAAGGGCCGGTGTACGACTGTCAGTAAGGTGTCCGTTAGTGACGTGGATAAAAGAAAGATCCCCAAATCATCTTACTGGAGTACACAAGGGAACCGTCAGCAGAATGGAGGATTGTTGAGGCCTGTTGCTGTCAGGGGAGGTGTGTCTACACATCCTGTTAAGAGAGGAGCTTCAGGTCGTCATGCCACCAAAGGGAAACGGTTGTCCACAACCCCAGCTCCAGCACAGGGCTCTGGAGACCCTGCCCAGAACACGTCACATGCGACTCATTCCACAGACTCTGTAATGGAGAAAATCACCTTAAATCCTCCTTCTCTTGAACAGAGGGCATCTCCTTTAGACAAGGGGGAGTTAAAAACAAGTCCATTGTCATGTCCAAAAGAGCAATGGTGAGATGAACCTCAGCTTTTTATGAAAAATAAACAGCTCCTTGTTGGAAACCCAAAGTAATTCTTGATGTGTTTGTGTGTCAGGGTGACTTCTACTTTATTACCTGTGTGGAGAACACAAAGGGCCCAAAAGGACAGGTTAGTTTTATGTTCAAAATATGATCATTTTGATATAAGCCCATCTATTGACCTCAAGCTTCATTACATTAAGCATTTTTCTCCATCTAAATATATAAAATGTGACATAATTTGCATCTATTTCACTAGAATGTGGAACAAGGTCTTGAGCACACACTCAAAGCCTGTTCCAGAGAGAGACCACTTTAAGGAGAGACTTATCAGCACCGTATCCTTGCAAAAAATGGCACTAGATAAAGTGCTATTTTGTTTTGTTTTCAAAGAGAAGAAAGTTAATACTGCACACAAAAAAATGTTAGCTAGCATTGCTAAGCAGTCTTCAGAGGGGGCATTTGCAGGACAGGATATCATAGTGCCTTGAACCACCTTGGTTTTAGACCATTTGAAATTGGGGGTCAGAATGGGGCTGTTAGAGAACACAATGTTAGAGGGGCTAATTATTGGTTTAGGAATTTGGTAATAATGAGTCAAAGTTAGCTTTAGGCAGTTAGCATCATGCAAACATCATCATCATGCTAATTAGGTGCTGTTCCCCATGCCAGATAGAATATTCAGCTTTCAAGAGGCAGAGGGTGAAGAACAGTATGGTATAATTATTCTGAAGGACAACTGTTTTGTCTGGGCTCCTTGACCCATTGTTTCACCAGTTCCACACAGAACAGCCGTCTGCTGTGTCAGCGGTGAAGGACTCGGAGCTGGACACTCTCACACGACTGGGGCTGGATCTGACTCACTGCTACCACGCTGTGCTCCAGGGCCGGCCGCCTTTCGCAGCCTGCGTGTTGGGCAGGGATCCAGGTACCAGATCTATGAAGAACAGACTGGGGGCGAGAGAGAGAGAGAGAGAGTTATTAAAGAGATTGTCAGAGTTTACAGACGTGTGTAGGAGGAGAGACAGATATGAGCAGTGAGACCGTGGGGACTGATGTGACGTGCAGTTAAAAGGTTTCAGACTCCTCGTTTAAAGAATAATTGATCTAAAGGTCCCATTTTCTTTAATGCCAGAGCAATGATGTGATGGATTATTCTGACCGATATTGCAAGGCAGTGTTTCTCCAGCAGTGACTTTGTGTGTGTGTGTGTGTGTGTGTGTGTGTGTGTGTGTGTGTGTGTGTGTGTACAGAAACGTCAATGGAGAGGGAGTATGAATCTCTGCTAATGCTGGAGGGTCTGGAAGGAATGATTGCTAATGTCATTAAGCGTGCCGACTACCTTAAAAAAGGTATGTAAAACATGCTGTAATGGGGCATATTAAAACAGCATCAGTGTGAGCTGGTGCTATATTTGGCGTCCTTTGGGACAGGTTGGGAGTCCCATGTTAATGCAGCTCTTTTCTTCTGTGCTTGCCCCACTGATTTTACTAATTTGTCACAGACTTTTACATTTATAAACAAATCCCATTATTTTTAATGCTGGAATTTTCTCTGTGTTCCAAGGAAATCTACAAACAAACAACTCAGAAAATCCTGAGCAAGTCGTACATACAGCATCTTACATCTAAACATAGATATGAGGAATTGGTCATTATCAGCACTCTGTTTTTGCAATTATCTTTCCAATCCTGATTATCTTGGACGTAGGCGTACTTTGTGAAGGAGGTTTTATTTCACTTACACTAGATATTCTTAATAAGACAAAAGGAAAAGGCAGTACTTGCAGTAAGCTGCCCTTTTGACCCCAGCTTTAGAAAGACATTTTCCCAGCTCACCAATTACTCTAAGCCCTCTCTCCTTACCATAATATTCTACGCCCACTACTACCGAGACGTTGTTTATTATCTTGAATGCTTCATTAGTCCTGGAAGATTTGACTTCCTGCCCCTTTAAACGTGCTTTGTTTTCTTCAGAGTGGGAGAGGAGAATCGAGAGGCAGGGGGGGCCGCCGTGCGCACTGCGCTGGAGAGGTGAGCGTGCCGACCAGGGCCCGCCCCCCGACCAGGCCCCGCCCCCCGACCAGGCCCCGCCCCGCCTGCCCCCCGTCTTGACCTACAGCAGCCAGGCCGAGCTGGAGGAGCTGTCCGTGCTCCGCCTCCGTGTAAACCAGCTGCGGTTGGAGATCCTCCTGCATCAGGTCAGAACAGAACCTCCACCTCCTACACCAGCCACCACCCACAGGCCATGACGTGGCACCATCACCTCACAGACGGGATGTTTTAACATGGTGCCATGTAGAGTTGTGAGATCCACTGCATCACGGGTAGACAGTGTCATGGGTAAAATGGGGCTTTGCGTAGTTGCGTAGTTGAGTAGATGTTTATGTACACATGAGCTTAAGATGTCTTCAGTTCCAGTTGGGACCCTTTCCAGTGTCTCCAAACCGAACCCATTTTGAGCCTTTCCCCCCTCTGACACATTCCTTTTAAAGAAGCCCTCAGTCTCGTCCCCATGGGCACAGTAGAACATCACAAGGACTCTGCTTCTCTGGAGGAGGCATCCAGTATCCCTCTAGGCATTGCTCCAAACGTGTAGAAAGCCAGAATTATGAATTAATGCTAATTCAGTGCTTATTAAGGCTTGTTTAGGTTTTGCTTACCGTGGTATGCTCTTTGTTTCCTGCAGGCTATGGCTGGTACAGTCAGCGCCCATCCGATGGGCAGACAGCCCTCGCCGGGGTGTTCCAGTGCCACTGCGCTCCGTGGGGCATACTCGCTGCTTGGAGAGGGGGGCTCACAGTTTCCTACCCTGGTTTTGGACCCAGAGCCGGGTCAGACATAAAAACGGCTGGCCAACAATAGCTGGCTCTCATGGGCCACAGTTACCAAACTTGACCTTGTTAGGACTCTGAGAACTAATATGAGGCCATCACCCTAAGCCCCAGTTAGACAAGATTGTTGGCGTGTGCGTGCATCTGACGGATGTTTTCTCACATGCCTCTTATCTGCTGTTTAATACTGGGAATTGAGCACAGCTGTTCAGATGAATCTCAAAGCTGCCAGCTGGTCTTTCTCTAAAAACTCTCTTATGACATTTCCTCCCCCAAAAAAGCATTTCTTTAGTAAAATGACTGGCAGTCTGTTGACTTATTACTCCCAAAATCTAAACATTTCTCACAAAGGTATTGTCAATACATGAGTGGTTTGAGTCATGTAGTGCTGAAATTTCACCAGCAGAGAGCCCTGTTTGGCTTATTTGACGATGTGAAAGTCTTAAAGACTCGCTTGATGGCACATTTTACTAATTTCCCTGCCTCCCCACGTGGACCTTTGTTATTACATAAGATTAATTAAGTGACAAATTATGCACTGTGTACATAAAACCTGTATCTTTGCTTTTATTTTTTGTCCAAAACACATACTTCAAATAAAGTGTTTCAGAATACATGGCATGTGCAAACCTGGCCAGCAGGCCATATATAGACATTTCTTTAGCACTTGTGTATTTAAATGTTTAATAAAAAAGAATTTCAATTTGTTGAAGTAATCAGGAATGTTCCGAATACACATATGAGGTATGTACTGTACACAGGTGTGAATATATATATATATATATATATATATATATATATATATATATATATATATATATATATATGAGGTATGTACTTATTGTACACAGGTGTGAAAAGAAAAAATATATATATATATATATGTATGAAATGATTTTAAACTGCTGTATCACACTGGTGGGTGAGAGTGACTATAAGCTGATGGGAGGGAAAATGGCTCTGATGTTTATGGGAGTCCCAGTCTCCAAGTCACAGAGAGAAGAGCAGGGTAGTTTATAGAGCAGGGTAGTTTATAGAGCAGGGTAGTTTATAGAGCAGGGTAGTTTATTAAGCTGCAACACTATGAGTCATCGCATGGTTTGCAGTAATTCGAAAGGCTGCTTTGGCATCAGAGGAGTGTATGTGGTGCAGTCAGACCTACCCCTGGCTTGTATGAGTACCGGGCCGTTTCTAGTGCTAAAAGGGTTTATTTATGCCTGGGCTCCATCTGTGTGAGTACGCGTGCTGCTGTGTGTGGTATTGTAATGCACCGTGCCCGCGAGCAACCGACACAGGCTGCTCCAGACCGGGGGGACAGGTGGTGTGTGGCTCCCACAGCGGGGCTGTGGGTGGGTGCCCACCTCCAGCCCCCATCCACTCCACGCTCTGACTCACCCGGGCATGTGTTCCAGGGAGCACTCCGCCCAGCTTGGACTGACACCAGGGAGGGGGGGGGGGCACTGAGAGAGTGCAAGAAAGGAGACAAACAACAGATGAGACCCACCCACCCATTTGCGCTCATGCACCCTGGGGCATCTGTTTTTAAGCTGTCAGACTTAACGCTTAACAAGCTTTTACTTCTGCCTCAGATCATTTGGTTTGATTCAAAATCACGAGGGTAGGACAAGAATCTGCTTAATGTGCTGGTTGTCTACTGGAAAATGTGGCCTGCCGGATTCTTGACAGCCGTAGTGAGAGGGTGGCGTGAGTCTTTATCGGTGACGTTTCAGTCCTATAACATGAACCGAGAAGCACGAAGGCCACGTATCATCATAAAACTACATATCTGACACGCACATCAGTGCTTCCTGTCCCAGAGAGGACCAAACGGCCGAAGCCCGTCTCCACACAAACGTGTCCCTCTCTCCCCAGCCCTGGCCTTTCTCACTGCATATGGCCCTCTCGTGATCTGACCACTTCCGGCTGCGGGACTCAACCTCGGGCTGCCGTGTTGTTTTACTCCGTGGTTTGCTGCACACATTTCTGCTTTCCTTCCTTCTCCTCCGTCTGCCACAGTCTCTGGCCCTGCCCTGCCATGGTGGGCAAATATATCTCCTGAGGAAACTGTTCTGGGAACAACCATTCATATAGCATCCTGGAGAGATGTTTGGGCTTCAAGGAAAACATCACACACATAGTGCTAACTGATGCAGAGTTATGGCTAGTGGTTAACGCTAATGTGATTGTGTTTTAATCTAATTGTTAAACATGTTTAAAGCATTACATGTTAAAGTGTTTTCTGAGTGAAGTGTTTCTGTAGTATTACATGTTAAAGTGTTTTCTGAGTGAAGTGTTTCTGTAGTATTACATGTTAAAGTGTTTTCTGAGTGAAGTATTTCTGTAGTATTACATGTTAAAGTGTTTTCTGAGTGAAGTGTTTCTGTAGTATTACATGTTAAAGTGTTTTCTGAGTGAAGTGTTTCTGTAGTATTACATGTTAAAGTGTTTTCTGAGTGAAGTGTTTCTGTAGTATTACATGTTAAAGTGTTTTCTGAGTGAAGTGTTTCTGTAGTATTATCCAGCAGCGAGGTGAAGAGCTGTTACTGCAGAAGGTCCTAATAATTCACTCAAACATCGACTACCATTCCTACCCACCCATCCCCCACCTAGCTCTCTCCCTCTCTCTTTATCTCTCTCTCCATCTCTCCTTCTCTTTCCCCCTTTCTTTGTCTCTCCATCTCTTTCTCTCCCCTCTCTTCCTCTCTCTCCCTCTCTCTCCCTCCACGTCATGCTGGCATATCCACCTATCTCCTGCATCTTTCTTTTTTTTAGTATTATTTTTTTTTACCCTCCCACATAACCAAGTCTTCGCTAGCTTGGACTTAAAGCCAACGGCGTTGAGTCATCCCTGTCATCAATTAACCCAGCGTTTGTGCACATCAGTCTATTTCCCCCTGCTAGGTCGGCCACGCGGCAAGACAATCCCAGCCAAACGATGCCTCCCGCCACTGTGGGTCTGGAACCAGTTAGCGGGGGGTGGGGGTTTGGGGTGTTCAACAACTCGTCATGTCCTGTTCCATTCAAAGCTTTGCCCTAAATGTTACGGCAGCGTAAATACTTTGTGCTGATGTACAAAAAAGTTGATGGAAGCCACTTCATTATTGCACGGTCTGAAATTTCAATCTATTCAACATTCAAATTTCACTTGAATGTGTTTAATTGAGGCTTTCATTTCACCTCCTGGTGCTGGCGGTCTTTTGTGAGTGACAGAGAGCTGCAGAATGTGGTGTTTTGTTAGTGCATCACACCGTAACCTAACACAACTCTGGGTCGGGAGGCACGTTCTTGCGTCATATTGTACATACCTAGAGGGGCATGGAATATGAGACACATACAGTCTACATCTTTATAAATGTTATGTTTAACATAACATGTTATTTTTTTTCTGTCAGAAACAGCTATTAATTCGGAAGGATGCACATGGCCTCAAATTGTGGCCCCATGTGAGCTCTGTCTTTTAGGTGTTAGACCTTCTGTGTTTTCAGTCTGAAACGACCAACCAGGAGTTATTGGTGGTGTAGATATTTGTCAGTGTGACCTCGATAGAGTAATTGTAACAAATACAGCCATTTGTAATGTACAGTTCACGCAGCAATGCACTGCCATCACTGTGTTTTACGCCGATGCTGATCATGTGACATGATCTGTGACTTCGAGTTAATCTTCACCTTTGTGGGGACAGAAAAAAAAGACCTGAGAGTCCAGACGGAAGAAGGTTGGTGGAACTGCGTGAGTGTCCATATGGAGTCGCTTTTACAGGCATTTGGCCGACCGCCTTTGTGTGCTGCAGTGTGGGTGGGTGTGGGTATGTGGGCGCGTGTGTGTGTGATCGAGTGTGTGAAGTATGGAGAGATTCGTTGGCTATGCAGAAAGTGTGCAGATCCCAGCCATGTGCTACTGTGTTCAGGCCACAGACAGGGTGAAGCAAAGCTCTCCCGCGGAGTCCCTTGCGTTCGATACCAAGCAAAGCTGAAAATGTGCTTGGGGATTTCAGGCCTTGACACAGTATTCTTTTTTGTATAAAGCAATCAGTCTTTCATATGACCTGTTACATTTCCTGTGGGATTGAGCTATTCTCCTGTTGTAAATGGGGGGATTACGCCAGGGACCCCCAAGAAGCCAGATGAAGGCGGAGGAGCCGTGACTCTGGAATGATTCCCCCCACCCTGCTCCTTCCTGCTCACCCTCCACTCTGCAGCCCCCTGCTCTGCCATTTGACGTCACACTTCAGCAGCGACCAATCAGCTCCTCCGTCCTGCCCCCTCACTGTTCCTTCACTCCGCCCCCTGCCTTTGGCAGATTAAATACCCACACGCAGCCCTGTTGGGAGGGCGTTCAGCGTGCTGCTGATTCACAACGCAGACCAGTGTAACGCAGGACGGCGGAGAGAGAGAGAGAGGGACCGTGACTGAATTTCCATCTTGCTGGATCACGTCCATCACGCGTTCTTCTTCCTCTCTCCCTCTCTGGCCTCTTTAAGGCTCCATTTCTCACTCTCCTCCAGCCAGTGCTGGTTTCTAAGAGCGAGTCAGAGGATCCCTGCCTGGCTTCAGCCCTGAGGCTTCCAGCCTTTTGACAATGGGCTGCTCAGCGGGGCGCCTGGCGTGCCAGCACCAGCCCCCCGCGACCTCCACCACGGAGGGCTGCGCTCAGGACGGGGGAGCCAAAGTCCCGGAGGTGCTGTCTTCCCTGGAGAGGCTCTCGCAAGCCACGGGGGGGATGGAGAAGTCCTGGTACCGCTGCATCTTCCCCTTCGGCATCATCTCGCTGGTGATCGGTGTGGCCGGCACCGGAGTGACCTACACCTACAACGACCTCCCTCAGACCAAGGTGGTGTCGGTGGTCCTGCTCGTTGCCGGGGTGGTCCTGGTGCTGATGGCTTCCGCCTGCTGGACGGCCCACAAGAAGAAACGGCGGAAAAAGAAGGAGGCGTGCCCCTTCAGCAGTGAGCAGTGTCCCCTCTGAGGAGAACCCTGACGGGAGGAAGACGCTTGTCTCGGACGGGGCGACATCTCCGCTGCAAAGCCACCGTGGCTTTTTCTTTCTTTCTTTCTTTTTCCTCGTCGTTGCTTCGCAAGCTTTTCTCTCGGAAGTTTGAACTCGAGAGGCAGCGGTGGGGAGCGCCCGGCGAGTACAGACGGACGGAGGACAGATGGACAGATGGACACAGAGTTCAAGATGCCACGGAGGCTGTGGGACATGCACACGGGATTCATGCCCACTGGCCCTCGTCAGGTGTCTGGTGTCAAAACAACTCGGCGAAGGACGTGCTCAGTCTCGCGCAAGCACGCACACGCCCCCGGGACACTTAACGCCGGCCGGGCTCAGCGGGTCGCTGCTGCCGTCAACGTCGTCGGCAGTCCGCAGCATTCTGATCCATCGGGGCCAAGCGTCTGTACCCCACCCCTCGCGCAAACTACTCAAATCTACTCACCAGGGGGTGAAGGCGGGCGCCAGAGAGGGCAACGGGACACTGCGCGAGAGAAGTGCAGCCCTGTCCCCGCCGTACGTCATTCTCCCGGCGTGTGACACCAGAGCAATGCACCATGGGTTTTTTTTAATGCAGCGGGAGAGTGGAACCTGAGCTGATGGCCCTCGTGAATCAGGAGAGGGACGGGGCTGCGGGCTAGAGAGGTCGTGAATGCGTGTGCGAGTCTCATGTGTGTGCGTGTGTCTCTTGTGCGTGCGTGTGTGTGTGTGTGTGTGTGTGAGGTGGGTAAACAAGTGCGAGGCCTGTAAGATGGACGCGAGTGTGTGTAACACCTGCTCTCCCTCCTCTTCCTCTGTCAGTGTGTGTGTGTGTGTGTTTGTGTGTGTGTGTGTGTGTGTGTGTGTGTGTGTGTGTGTGTGTGTGTAACACCTGCTCTCCCTCCTCTTCCTCTGTCAGTGTGTGTGTGTGTGTGTTTGTGTGTGTGTGTGTGTGTGTGTGTGTGTGTGTGTGTGTGTGTGTGTGTAACACCTGCTCTCCCTCCTCTTCCTCTGTCAGTGTGTGCAGATGTAGGACAGAGTGCAGTGCTTCAACACTCTGCAGGCTCATATATTTTCCACTAAATCTCTGTTGCTTCATTGTGCAGTGTGTGTGTGTGTGTGTGTGTGTGTGTGTGTGTGTGTGTGTGTGTGTGTGTGTGTGTGTGTGTGAGTGAGTGAGTGAGCGCACTCGTGTGTATCTCTGTTCAGGCTGTTTTCTAACTCCGAGCCACTAAAGGACACCAGAGAGGGCTGCGTTTGAAGAAAATGACTAAGGAGGAATTTTTACTGAGACAAACTTTCAGTGACCAACCAGCGGGCCAAAGCCCTTTTGTTCTGGGTCAGCCAGTGAAATGTGAGGCTGTGTCTCAAGAGATAAGCCTTCATTTCCTCTCTCACAGAGCAATGGAATTACTGCAAGACACCAGATGTCAGAACTCTCTTCACAGTTTCCTCTAATCCAGTGCCTTGAGAAAGCAGGACTCAAGTGTGGTACAGTCCTTTATCAACACCACCCCAACCCAACCACCCCCCCACCCTTCCATCGGTCAACGTCAGCTTTTCCATTCAGACTAAGCCCTGTAACTTTGTCATTACAAACCTGAGGGAGCAGTTCTCCACACGCCCCCCCCCCCCCCCCCCCCCCCCAGCTCATAAACCTTCTCTGCACTACGCTCCCCCCGCCCCCGCCAAAGGCTGTTTCACATCTTCATGGTGGAAATTCCAATCATTGTCCAATGACTGGGAGTCTTTCTGTTTGGAGAGAGATGTCCCTCTGCCAATCAGCTGCTGACTGATACAAGGAGCTAGGGTGGATGAACAGGTCTGTCATTATGGTGGCTTTTCCTGGCCAATAGTATTCGTCACATGCCCTGCGTGTCTTTGTGGGGCGGGGCATGAGAGAATCGATTTGAAAACTTTTGTGAATGCTGTTCATGTGTTTTGGAAAGAAGTATCAAAGCCCTTTGAACATGGTCGGTTGACGGGTCATTATAGACTGAGAAACAATTCATATAACCTTATTGTCAGTAGAAAAAGAGTTGGCATCAGTAATTTGAGTTAGTAACTCCAAAACAATTTAACTGAAATTAAGGCTAGCATTGAGATGAATCTCATCCCCCTTATGTAGGAACAGGGGTTAAAAATGAGACATTAATGCTTTAACGTTTGAGTGAATTATTATTGATCAGAATGGAGCAGTGGATTCAGTGCTTAACACAGAAATGCAGTGAGAGGTTTAGTGGAGAGACAGAGCTAACTAAGACCATCATTGCTAAAGAGCCAGAATATATACTTGAAACGACAGTTATTTACTCCTGTTTGTGTTCATCTGTTCATGGCCATGTGAGTGTTTAATGCTGATAAGCACTTCAGCTGAATCTGTAGAGAACTTTACTGGTCTAAGGCTCTTTGCACTGGGCCTGTAGTCTCCCTGATGTTTATGTAGACATCTCTCACCAGTTTGAGCTGGAATGTAGTGCCTTGAGTTGATGTACATTTTGTAAAATGCATTTAATACTGCCTCCACATTTTATTACAGAACATCTGAATTCTTCTCTCTCTCTCTCTCTCTCTTTCTCTCTCTCTCTCTCTCTCTCTCTCTCTAAAGATGTATTTATCTCCAGTTATTCACAAGAGTATCCCTCCGCATCCTGAGGGAAGGAAACACAAATCTCCTCCCGTGTCTTTGCGAGTGCATGTAGAGTGCGCGGTATGCTACCGGGACCGGGTGCCGTTGACGCGGTGTGGCGTGGCGTGTGGACCACGTCGACTTAGCGCAGCCCCCGCAAGACTGACGCAGGCGAAACGCGTCCCTGTTAAATGGGCTGCGAAACGGCATGGCTACGCCCGGGAGGCTGATACTAGGACCAGGTGTGGCAGATAGGGGGGAATAACCGATAAACGCTGGAGATTCGAGGAAACTATTTAGGACAGTCATCTGAGGAGGCTGTTTACGCAGAAGCATTTGTGGTAGGATACCAGTGTGTGAGTCACCATCAGGGATGTTAAATAAGCCTCAGAAATGACCTTACAAATGAGGCTCAGTGAATGGGGCAGTGAGTTTTATCGATTGCTGATATTCACCAAATGGCCTCTTTCACCTACACTGTGGATGGATGCGTGGAGTACACACTACGTGCTGCATATAAGGTGATCTATATTTCAGTGGCTATGTTTAAAACAACTTAGTATATACTATGTACTGAACACTGCATCCACTTAGTTTGCTGGATACCGGTCTCCTTTGTAGTATGCACTATAGTATCCAGTAAGTGACAAACGCAAACCATACTATGAGACCACATGAATGTATGTAGATTCTACCCACTTGGGAAGGTTTTTCTGCCATCAATGGATGACGGGATGTAGTACACCATGAAGACAGGTCTGGTCGTATTGGAATATTTGGCCGAAATAGTGCAGCTTCTGGGTGCGTACTGGAAAAGCATATTTTGGTTGCATACTACATATGGCATACTGATTTGGGGGCTAATCAGTATGTGAGTACTGTGTAGTAGGCTATTTCGGACACGCCCAGTGTGAAAGGGGTGGGACTCTGTTGCTTGGTTGCTCTCCTGCGTCACGGTGACAGCTGGGGCTGGCTGTGACGAAAAGCTCGTATTCCACAGGAGGTCCAGGTGTTCAGCACACGGTCCGCCTGGCCCAGAACAAGACGAGACATAAAAAGATAGTACTGGTCACCGTGCCAGAGGGAGCTGAGCGTTTTCATTGAGAAGAAACAGATTGAAGGGGGCCTGCTGCGGACTTGGGATGCTTGGAAAATGGACTCATTAGGAGCTTACATCTCTCTCTCTCTCTCTCTCTCTCTCTCTCTCTCTCTCTGACTCACTCTCTCACGACCCACCCTCCCACTCAGTCAATCAACCACAGACCGTAGTCGCCGCGTCCTTTCGCTGTACGCATGTGTGCTTGTGTTGTCGTCCATGATACTGTGTTCTCCCTGACGTGTTTGTTTCGACACCCTGCCCTAGTGTAACATTGAAGTAACTGAATTTGGTAACCACGGCGTGCGATGTCTATTCTGCCAACTAAAAACAAAAAAAAATGGAAAATCTACCTCTCTTTATACTGGAGGTATATATTGGACTGGGCATTATTGTGCCTATACACTGCAGAATATTACCCCTAGCTGCAGGCAATTATATGCCCATCTGTGATCTGTATTGTATTCAACAATGTAAATACCAGGTATATATTTATATATTTATACTATATTTAAACAGATTTTGAACTACAGATATTGCATTAAAGAAATGTCAAGTGAGATGGCCTGTCTGTGTTATTTGATAAGACATAGAATAAAATATCGCTTATTTATTGTCATTAAATAAATCCTGAAAAACAGCAACAAAACCATCATGAGGTGTTTAACGTAGGATGAGTCTCCCAACCGTTTGCTGGTGTCGTCTATATTTAATGAGCGCTCCATGCCTGTAAAGCCCATGTGACAGTCGGAGCAGCAGATCATAAAGGAAGCTTGGCTGTCTCTCAGCATCTCAGCATGTTATTAGACTGAATAATATTTGGGCCGTTTTGGAACTTTTGTTTTAAATCCACTGTGTCGGTGGCCTAAGGGTCGTTGTGAGAGGGCAGGATGGTCCTGTGTCAGGTTTTTATGCAGATTTTTAACCTGAGGCATTACCACTGCACATTGCCACTGACCTCAATGCACCCAAGCAGAAGACAGGACAAACACACGGGAAACTGCATGCTACGTATAGTTGCTATGTATATTAGCATAAACACAAATAGGCAACCTGAACCTCCTTCCACATGCCAGACTGAACGAACAATGTCGCTAATGTCGCTAACCATGACTGAAAGCAAGAGAAGGCATTACTAAAACAAGATCATGCTGATGATGTCAGTTTATCCTCCAATCAATAGCTATGCTTCTCTGAGTGAAGTGCCCATGTGACTATCCAGTACTCCTGTCAATGTGGACAATGTGCGTTAAATACACCGAGAGACAAGAAGAATACGAGCCAAAAGAGAGCTAGCAGAAGTGCCCTTACCACCTATCCCATAATTCCTCTCCCCTAATGGAGTGAAATAACCCCACTCCACTGATCCTATAACAACTGTCTTCTACCGCCTGGCCCATAATAACACACACCTAACACTTGTCCCCCACCGTCCATCCCATAATATCACACCCCTAACACCCGTCACCTACCACCTGACTCGTAATACCACACCCCAACACCCATCCTGCCTGTCCCATAATAACACAGAACTAACCCATCTGCTAATGCCCTAATGGCATTTATTAGGGTACTGTTGGCATGGTTGGAAATCTAAAAACAAATCAATAACTTCAACCCCAGACCCCCCCCCCCCCCCCCCCACTGCAACCCCAGCCCTCACGCCCCCCCCCCCTTCTCATTTACTACTAAACCTAACCGATGCGCCTCCATCTAGCAGGTGACCACAGAGAAGTGCTGCCCTGTGTTTTATCAACAGGATGAAGTGTAAAGCTCTCAGATGGAGCCCTGCAGCCAAGTAGCGTGTGAGTGTTGGGACGGGAAGCCGGTCAGTCCAGGGAAAAGGGGAAAGGGCTGATGTGGGGCAGAGGAGGGGGTGCTGGGTCTGTGATGGTCAGCACAGATTACAGGAATCCTGGCACAGCGGCCACTTCCTCCCTCTCCACCCAGTCTTGGCTCCACTAGTGTGGCGTGTCTTTCCTGAACACTCCCACAGCTAGCAGGGAGTTCTCCTCACCACGGCCTTTCTGAGTTCATAACAGCATACACACAAATATTTCATAGAGCAGCGGAGGTTTGCATTTCAAGGAAATAACCCACGACCATCCAAATATCACATTGTGTTTTTGGACTTGGATATGTGACATTCATTTGAAGTAAATCTTGATCTTTTAGAACTACTTTATAGTACCAGTAATATATGGGTTTATAGTACCAGTAATATATGGGTTTTATATTAGCAAAAGATGATTGCTTAATTAAATATGATAGCTTTCTGGTGAATATTGTTATTGATAAAGATATTAGATCACATGTAATGTGTTTAAAATAACAATGATTAATGCACATCATAACATGAGTCTGTGCTTGGAGCATCTATCTCACAGACCCTTCACTAAAATCTTCTTAAAGTAGCTTTGAAAAGTGACTTATAACTTGTCTTTGAAGAAAATCAAATTACAGAATATTACACGTGTGTGTGTGTGTGTGTGTGTGTGTGTGTGTGTGTGTGTGTGTGTGTGTGTGTGTGTGTGTGTGTGTGTGTTCTTGTGTTTTGTCAACATATCCCCTTTGGGATTCAAAAGAGAGAGAGAGAGAGAGAGAGAGAGAGAGAGAATCAGTCTCTCTCAGAGTAGTAGTAGTGGGTATAGGAGGAGCAGTGCTAAATCTCCTGTTGCGAGTGTGAACCCTGCCAGATGTTCTTAGGCACTTATCCGGCAATTGAGCCGTGCATGTTTCCTGGAAAACTACAACGCCTTCATTTTCCCCCCCATCATCAAAATTGGGTCACACAGGGAGATGTTGAGGTGCGATATCTTAAACGCTTCATCATGAGACCACTGCTGCTCCTGTCCATGCTTATCAACAGGCGATGAGCGCACAAATATGTGAGGTGACCAACAGCCACCATTAAAGTATGAATGTTATTTTACGATTGATTTGACAAGTGGCTACACTGTCACAGTGGTAAAATCTTTCATCCCTAACCACAAAGTTACAAGACTGTAAGACCCTGTAAAGTACATCAAAGCAAAATATTAAAAGCAGAGGTGGAATGCAACTGTTTAGTAAGTTCAAAGAGTCTTCTAAAGTTGCAGTAAAGTTAATAATAGCAAAGTAGATTGTCAGATTTCTCAGATTTACTCATATCTGAGAATATTCACTTGATTTGCACCAACCCATTTAGACACAATAAAGTTTAACTGCAAGCATCAAAACTACCTGCTTGCAGGTTTAATTCCTCAGTGGATGTGATTAATGCCTTTAACACTATCTTTAGCTACAGTTATTTTGAAATTAACTAATGAATGAACTAATAATTATAACAGAAAATGAATGAAACTAAAATACAGGTTTTTTGTTAGTTAAATATGTGCTTGCATGTACAGTGCATAATAAGGGTTATTTTGATTTTCATTTGCATGTGGTTTTCAAGCAGGTCCAAGCAGTCCAATCCCAGCAGGATCATGACTAGAACATGTCCCCCATGATCTGCAGGTACTGGGCTAATGAATCTCTATTCAGTTCCAAACTGAAACTGTACTGATTCAGCTTGTTATTGACCACAATGCACACTACATGAAAATCAGAACAAATGAATTACTATATGCAAATGAAATATAATGTTATGACATTTCTCAAGGAATATGATTCATGTTCCCATGTTGCAAATGATTACATATTATTCTCCTGCAATCTTTACTGCATGTGCAGAATATTCAATAAAAAGTAATTTATTACCATGTGGCTCTGCCATTAGATTATTTTGGATGTAAACGTTTAATATTTAACTTTAACTTTTAAGTAATTTAAATTTGTTCACTGGTGCTTTTTCTTATTAAAAGATGAGAAACATAAAGGTATTGGCCATACTGTACACTTCAATTTCTATGTTCTTTATCCACAGCCCACAAAGAGACGCAATCCAGGTGGTCACAGTACCTGGCTCTAAACCCTTTGGACTGATTCCAGATTCTGTTACTGCTATTAGCCATTGAGCAGGGCACTTCATCCCAGGTTGGAACATCACTAAAGATGGCTTGCAAACTGGCCCATATTATTATTTTTAAATATGAAGAGGTGTGGTAACAGGCAAATCCATGTGCACTGGGAGTTTCCTGTAGGGAAATACTGACAAAACTGTTGCCATTTCTGCTGAAGATGTCCTTCCTTTCAATGCAACATTCGGAATTATTTCAAGTTGCCATGGTAACTCTCTTCAGTCCCAATGTGGCTAGCCTCATCAATGCATAAGTATATATTACACATTCCTGCTAACTATGGGTAATTTGGCCTGGACATGTCAGACTCGTAGAATGAATGAAGCCACACTTACTCATCACGCATCCTCTAATTCACACTTCCTCCACTCCAGCAGGGCACATTACCTGGCCAGTGAAGAAGGATCATCTCGTGACAGGTCAGTTCTGTTCCGCTAGACTTTGTTTACTTTTCACATGTCAAGACCACAGCAAAAGTGTGTCAGAACCACAAAATGAATTACAGCTGCACTGTGACAAAATTAAAAACCTTTCACATTTTTTTTTTAATATAACATCTTAATTCTAAAGTGGTTTGACAGTTCTGATACTGTATAATGATTTTCAGTAAACATTGTGTAATCTCAATTATAACATAACATGCAAAACTTTTTTGCCTCATTTACTGAAAATTACATTTGGTGAGTTATGTAATACACTCATATCACAGATGAGGCTTCTAAGTCATGTAAGAGCGTTGTTGTTTAATGAGGTAAGAATAACATTTTATGGGGTAAGAATATATATACGTTATATTTATGTGTTGATTGCCTTTATATTTGTTTGGATTGCCTCTCTGAAACCTTCTAATATATATTTGCTAAAAATCTTAATTTGAAACAAAGTAAATCAGATAAAAACTAAGAGAGACTTAAAATTTTACATTTTGACCCTTTAAAATTCCTTACACTGACACAAGGATGCTCAATCAGAAATCACAAAGAAAAAGGGGAAAAGAGAGACAACAATAACCTTGAACAGATTAATCAGTTCTTGATGTGTGACTCATTTCTCTTCGCATTTGCCACAGAAAGAATTAATCAGCATTCCTTCGATTGTGAAAGACTTAAAAGAGTAAACTTTGAGCACTACATGTGGTTGTGACGTACGGTGCTGACTGGTTACATACAGTACATTCAAATACAGCTCAAGCGGATACTCATAGTTATGTGTTCATTTGCAAACTGTTTATAATTATGCATGTTATTTCTAATAAGAATACGTGGGCGTTTTATTAATGATGAAAATAAATGTAACAGTTTATATAGACAATTTAAAGGAACACTTAACTTCTTACAGTATGCAGTACCGACTACACTTTTAATGTTGCAAACAGTAGCATGAAATGTATTAACCAATGGCAGCAAGCATGAAAAAAAGCGTAATTCGAAATGGCATTATTCTGTCCAATCAGCAAAGCCCCTTTAATTATTCACCAAATTAAACCAATAGCAGGTCGAATTCTACAGACGTACAAATCAGCACAGCGCGGAGGTGTCGATGGGCGTGTTCGTTTTCCACCAATAAACGTTCGAGGTTGATGTTCAAACTGGTGCGCGGGCGGTGCTAAGCGTTTCTCTGGGGGAGGATCTACAACTCAACTCGAACAACTCGAGTTAACTCGAATCATCAGCGCAGTCACCGCGGACCCGTCCCGTAACTCCGGCCGTAAACGCGCTAATATCCCCCACAGCTGATAGTTTTGGGTCCCCGTTGTGAGTGCCGACCTTGTGTGGAAATGGAAGCGGGCGGTAAGTGAGTGTTGCTGCCGTACCTGCGGCTCTTTAACCGGGTAACGTTTACCTCACTCGCGCTGACGTTTGGCTGCTGGCTAGTTTTGAGTTAGCTCGCGTAAACTTGTTGAACAATGTTTAATTTAAATGAGATTTAAATATTTAATATAATGTAATTTACATATTTAATCTAAGTGTGATTTATATATTTAATATAAAGCGTTTTCGCACCCTGTGCTCGGATGGGTAACGGTGCTGGTCGGGGCATCGTCCGGGTCAGGAAGCTGGTTAGCCTAGCTAGTTAACTAACCTAGCTAACCTAGTTAAGTGTGCTAGCTCCGTTACTGTCGCCGAGGGAAACTAACGGGGCCGGTTCGCCCGGTATCGGTTCCGAGGAGGGGGAATGGGGCGCCGGGTCGTGTAACGGTGCTCTAAAGTGTCCTCGCTAACCGACACCCAAGTTGTGTGGCTCCAGTTAGTGGACCAGCTTGGTCAGCCCAGTGCTTCGGCCATGAGAGACTCTGGTGGCTGATTTATGAGTTTTACTTGAAAAGCTGTCAAGATTGTGAAGTGATCTGGCCTTCTGTAGCTAGCTAAATGCACGGATTTAGGATTTAGATGTAGAAACCCAGTCTTGGACATTTGAAACTTAAAAAAAACAACAATCAAAAAACATTCAAAGAAAAACTTTGACTCCAGTATTGATATAGCAAATCTAAATATAGTGTTCACGTATCCAGGTTTGATTTGATGGGTCACTGCTTCCACAAAGGTTTTGTTAAAAACTGTTAACATGAATTGATATTCCTCCTTAAAACTGTTAATGAATTGATATTCCTCCTTAAAACTGTTAATGAATTGATATTCCTCCTTAAAACTGTTAATGAATTGATATTCCTCCTTAAAACTTTTAATGAATTGATATTCCTCCTTAAAACTTTTAATGAATTGATATTCCTCCTTAAACCTGTTAATGAATTGATATTCCTCCTTTGTCTCTCTTAGTGCTGCATAGTCCGCAGGTGCCCACCCTGGCGCTCCTGTCTCTGCCCGAGGAGGTGCTGCTGTGTGTCCTCCACTGCCTCTCCCCTCAAGATCTGCTGGCCATGCGAATCGTTAGTATATTGGCATCTATTTTGGTGTTTTGTGAGGTGATAATGGGTTCCTGTGCTGTATGGATTTTTCTCTGTCTTCTCTTTAATAGTCACATAAGAGTTTTACTGTTTTTGAGCTCGAGGTCTTGAAACAGCTGCTTCTTTAATGGAGTACCTCACTTCTAACAGGAATTTTATTGTTTTATTTTCTTGTGATCCTAGGTGCACTCTCGGTTTCGTGATATCATTGACAGCAACTCGAGTGTCTGGGCGCGAGTTAGCTTTAAGGATAGCTGGCCAGCACCAGACACTGTCTGGCTCTTTCAGAAGTAAGCTTACAAATTTAGATCCTTTTACTTAATGCAGAGGCTAGACTTCAAACATACAAGACTCACATCATTTCTGCTTCCTCTCCTCACCAGGGCAGCAGAGAAGAGGAACTTTGAGGCTGCTGTAAAACTAGGAATTGCGTATTTGTACAATGAAGGACGTAAGTAAAAATACATTTTTTAATGCTCCAGTTCCTTGATCGATGGTTATTTACAATTTATAATTAGTTTCATCATTTAAAAGATGATTGTACAGAGATGTACATTGCAAATAAGGAGTGGAATCATCATATAAAAGAGCCTGTGCTGGCTCAAGTTTCTGGGTGAAGTGGTGTTTGAGTTATTTCAGACAGCCTGTCTTTTCTCGTGTGCCCTGCAGCGTCTCTCAGCGATGAGGGCCGCGCCCAGCTCTGCGGGATGATGGCGGCTCGCTTCTTCGCCCTGGCCGAGAGCCTGCGCTCGCCCATGGCCGACCCCTTCATCTGGCTCTTCATCCGGCCGCCCTGGTCTCCCTCTGGGAGCTGCTGCAAGGCGGTGGTTTATAACTATCTGGGAACAGAGAGTAATAACAATAAGGTAAACAATACATCTCTGTATTGGGGGGGGATTTAGACGATCTGGACTTGTTGCAAGTTTAGAAATGCTTCATATAATCTAGAAATAAAAAGTAACTTTAATGATCTTGGTTTAAATGCATGTGTATGTACATAAAGGCCCAGAGTTTTTAGTTATCTTAAGGTGTTTCTGGAGTGTGTGATTAACGCTGTGTTCCTTTGTGCTGTAGGAGCAGAGAGCATCACTGCTGCACTGCCTGGCTAGAGTTCTCCAGCTGTTTGACGTGAGTTGCATGAAGGATTAGGCATTGTAGTCACAACCATGCAAGTGGAAGGAATTGCATGTGACAGTCGACAGTCCTCTAGCTATTGAAATGTAATCTTGAGAAGCGGCTGGAGTAAATATTAGTGTTTCTGTTATGTCAAGCATTAGGATGAACAATGACAAAACAGCTGGTTACTATAATGGATACTGGAGTCCATCAGTATCGCATGAGCCATTTTGAAGCTGCACGTTCCTTCTTTTGGTGTTGTATATTTAGTGTGTGTGTGTGTGTGTGTGTGTGTGTGTGTGTGTGTGGCAGGACGAGGGGAAGCAAGCCACAGCTCTGGACTTGTTGGAGGAGTCGGCGATCTCTGGCAGTGTGCAGAGTTCATACATGCTGTGGGAGAGGAACCGCCACGCGGCGGTAAGATGCTCCTCTGACCATGAGCAGGGTGCCTCCACCCTCCCAGCGAAGGGCCCGTCATTCTGATGCTCCTCTCTTTCTCCAGCGGGCTGACCCGGGCCGGTACCTGCAGTGTGTACGCACTCTAAGAGACTACGCTACACAGGGCTGCTGGGAAGCTCAGGTGTGTGTCTGGTTTTTTCTCTGTGTGGAGTGATCGTTCTTTTGGTTGGTTCTGACATTAGTCCTTTTTTCAGCTATTTAGACATGGTAGTATAAAAGATAACAAAATTGTGCAAGTGCCCAACATTTGAGAGCTATGATGAGTTTGAGATCACTAGCTTTAATCACTGTAAACCCTTGATTGTTGGGGTCTTGTTTCAGGGCGTATCTCTCCATTAGTGTACGTATGAATGAGCACCTGGTATATGTCGCTGTCACAGGTCTTCATGTTTGCCTCTGGTGGCCTGTGACTTGTTGACCTTATCTGTGGTGATTTACCCAGCTAAATGCCACCGTTTGAAAAGAGACGACGGACGAGCCATTGTTATTTATTTTGTGATCCTTTGTGGTGAATTTCTGAAAGGTCATTAGCGCGTGGAGGGGCTACTCCGTACGTGTATGTAGCACGTGTCCAGGGTTTTCAGTCTTGCTGTCTGGCTGCTCCCTCAGCTGTCTTTGGCCAAGTCGTGTGCCGCCGGCAGCCCCCTGGGACTGGAGACACGCACCTGCGCTCACCTGGTCTCCCAGCTCTTCCGCTCCTGCCCCGCCCCCCAGCGACGGCCCGGCGACCTGCATGCGCTGGACGTCAACAACAACATGAGGTCAGGCATGAAAATCTGTCACCTTTCGGCGAAATTCGCCGAAAGTTGAAAAATTCGCCTTTTTGAAGTTGAAAAAGGTGACCTACGTGAATCGTGTAGATCCGATGAGTTTTTTGTTTGGGGGGGTCGGGAAATTATATGTATATATTTTAATTATCATATTGAGTTAATAAGCAAACAGAGCACTTCCGAAATTTCGGCAATTTCAATGACAGTGGCCAACAGTTTCCGCCCAGAACCTTCATAGAGGCCAAATTGCGTTTCAATCATACGAACGTTCTTCATTCATGTTATTCATTTACTGCTAAGCGGGACGAGAAGCAGGACCTAGTGCTACACCGCGGACAAGGCAGAAGAGCGAACATTTACCACTACATTTACCAGATCGTACATTTACCACTACATTTACCAGATCGTACATTTACCACTACATTTACCAGATCGTACATTTACCACTACATTTACCAGATCGTACATTTACCAGATCGTACATTTACCACTACATTTACCAGATCGTACATTTACCACTACATTTACCAAATCGTACATTTACCACTACATTTACCAGATCGTACATTTACCAGATCATACATTTACCACTACATTTACCAGATCATACATTTACCACTACATTTACCAGATCATACATTTACCACTACATTTACCAGATCGTACATTTACCACTACATTTACCAGATCGTACATTTACCACTACATTTACCAGATCGTACATTTACCACTACATTTACCAGATCGTACATTTACCACTACATTTACCAGATCGTACATTTACCACTACATTTACCAGATCGTACATTTACCACTACATTTACCAGATCGTACATTTACCACTACATTTACCAGATCGTACATTTACCACTACATTTACCAGATCGTACATTTACCACTACATTTACCAGATCGTACATTTACCAGTGGATTTAATTGGGATATTAATGGTTTCAATCGTTTTCATACTTTGCTGTAAAACAAAGTTACTGCCGTTCGCTACAACGTTGAACACTGTCAGATCTAGCCACAAGCTCTTGTGATAGATAGGACTATTAAGTTCACGTCAACCCCGTGTAGTTAACGGTGACATAAAATAAGAATCAAGATTTTTTTTCTAGTGTGTCTGTAGTTGTAACTGGTGAATCCAGGGACGGGTGAGGACATTTGCGCCAGGGCTGAAAAGGTTGAAGATGTAGTAGTAAACTCTTGTTGTTTGAGTCTACCCTGTGCTTTAGCCCATGTTAGAAAATAAAAACACGTGAACCCTGGTATTTTTACACTCACGCCGCTGATGTATTTATTGGTTGATTAAGACGTAATGGTTTTTACTGAGTCATCTGGAATGGCGAAAGCGGCTTCTCGCGTTTACGATCTGGCTCCATACATTGAATCCATTGACATGACAGTCAAAAAAATTTTTAATGGATTTTACTATATTTTACGGAGCCCGTAAGGTGACATCATGGGAAAAAAAAAAAAAAAAACGCGTGGCCACAAGATACTAATGTCGCCTTTCACACGCGGCAACAAAGTTTATTTTTTCACGGTAAAGCAAGCAGATCTCAGGGATGTTCGGAACTGACTGCCCAAGGAAGGTAAACCTGGCTTTATATAAAGTAATACTTAATTATCTTGTTCGCACGCGTTAGTAAGTCGTGGCCACGCGTTATATTTTTTACATGATGTCACCTTACGGGCTCCGTAATATTTGGCATCACCTGTCGCTGCATCCCCGTACACCAGCAGCCCCCCCCCCCCCCCCCACACACACACACACACACACACATGTCAACGCCCCGTCGTCGTATCCCCATGGCGTCACATGCCCCGCCCCCGGTCTTCTCACCTTTTTAACCCTTGACCCATTTTCATGCCTGCATGAGGTAACGCTTTTTTGCCGCTCTTTGCGTTACGCCCATGTGTCTTGTCCTTCGTAGGCCATTGACCTTATGCTCTTGTGACTCTTCTCTAAGGTACATCCTGGTGGACTGGCTGGTAGAAGTGACCACCATGAAGGACTTCTCCAGCCTGGCACTGCATGTGGCTGTGGGCTGCGTGGACCGCTACCTGTCCCGCCGCTCCGTCCCCAAGGCCCGGCTGCAGCTCCTGGGCATCGCCTGCATGGTCATCGGCACACGGTGAGGCCTGGAGAGTCAGAGGCGGAGCTCTTTTTCAGCTGGGGTGCTCCAACTCCACATAGGGGTGGGCGATATGGGGAAAAAATAATAGCGAGATTTTTTTTTTGCATAAAATCATGTTTTTGATTTTTTATCATGATATTCCATCCAAAAAAATGGGGGGCTACAACGCTTTCTTTCTAAGCAAATTTTAATGAGTGACACTGATAAAGTGCACTATTGCACTAAATATACAATATTTCCCAGCACGTTAAACTTAATTAAGTTAAATATTTATACATATACTCGAAATGATTCTAAATTATTCGCTTTTTCATCACATTATTTAATGGTTGTTTATTTTCAAAACGCCCAATCTTTAACGTCTTCACGTTCTCTCATGTTTCATCCTGGAATTACAAGAGGCTCGTATTTGTTACAAGAGAACTGTTCAGTCAGATAGATATTGTTCGTTGTGAAACGAAGTAGTTACAATTTCAAGCATTTTCAAGTACTTTAGTCAAAATTCCAGCACTTTTTAAACCTGAAACACAAAGCAACATTAAAATTCGTCATAAATGTTCATTCCCCTGTTTTCGAGGGATGTTTCTTTATACTACCACATATCGTTTCGGACAACACTGCAAAGAACGCGAAGTGACGTGGCGAGTACCTGTATAAATGCTTCCGCCGTTCGCGTGAGTTCGCATGAGATGCGGAGTCGCTCGCTATGGTCACTCGCGAAAGTATAAACCCCCGAGCTTGTGAGGCGGCTGCACCCGCTGCCTGCATTGTTTCACTTTCGGCATATTCCTTGAGATGCCTACGTCTCAAGTAACTGAATAAATTTGTTGTACTGGCATCGTTTTTACATGTTCTTTGCACACATTACATATCGCTGAAGTTTGGTCTTGGTCAGTGGAAGAAAATCCGAACCAATTACAGAGGTAAATTTCCTCTTCGTTACCAGCTCCTCGGTTTGGCTTTCAGCCATCGTTGTCCACTTAGTTATTACAAACACAACATGGAGGCGTGGAAGAAGCACAGTTCGCTGTGATTGGTCAGTCCTACGTCGGCCGCATCGGCGGGAACCAGCATTAAAAAAAGTCATTGTGCTGATTGGCAAAGGCGATATATACGATTTCTCTAATTTGGTAGATCGCCTGCGATTCTCCACTCGTCATCGCCATTCACGATTTTATATCGTCATATCGCACACCCCTAACTCCACACTACCCTCCCATGGAGTTCCTGGAGTAGTGCTCCATTAGTGGGGATTTCAGAAAGCCTTTGGCTTTGTTGATCCAAATGTGACGTTTTGGAAACCTGCCTTTTAGGGTTGGTGGGTTCTGCTCTACCTTGCTGGACCTTTTTGTAATCTCTTCTTTCATTCTATAATTTCTTTCTCTTGACTCTTGGGATTGTGTGTGTGTCCTCAGGTACATCAGTAAAGACATCCTAACCATCCGAGAAGCCGTGTGGCTCACTGATAACACTTATCAGTATGAGGACCTGGTCAGGATGATGGGGGAAGTCATCTCTGTGCTGGAGGGAAAGATCCGGGTGAGTAGAACACGCCCCACCCCCCTCTACTGGGCGTCGCCCCATTTAGGTCCAAGTCTATACCACGAGTAACTACTTCATTTGGACTCAATTGCTGGTCATTATGTGGCCCCGTGTCAGTATAACAAAGTGCTTGACTGGATGTCATCAGGGAGACTTTTCTGTTAGGTGTGCCGCTTGCATTTTAAGGGTCTTACTGACTGCCTCCTGAGATTCAGATCCCGAACTCTCTGCGCGTTAGTAATGTCCGATCACGCGCTTGTAGGGCGCCAACCTCCATGGGTATAAATGCCACTGACTTATGAAAAATAAGCGACTTCCAGAAGCAGCAGAATCTGTGTTGGGCTGTGTAATACCTGAACTGTGGCAGCTTAGCTTGATATTTTCAATGAACATCTTACTGCGAAGGTGAGTCATCTAAAATGTCCTAGTGGCTTCTCTCTGTAATGTGTGTGTGTGTGTGTGTGTGTGTGTGTGTGTGTGTGTGTGTGTGTGTGCACTCCAGACCCCCACTGTGCTGGATTACGGGGAGGTTCTACAGTCACTGCTGCCTCTGGAGCGACGGAGTTCTCACCTCTACAGCTACGTGTGTGAGCTCTCTCTGCTCTACTCCACCCTCACTGTGCCTGGCTCCGCCCGCCTCGCCTGCGCCATCCTGCTGCTCACGCGGGCGCTACACAACTATGGTGGGTGTGTGTGTGTGTGTGTGAACGTGCTAGCATGCCATGGGAGGTTTGAGAAGAGATTTGCTGTATTAAAGGTGCATTAGTTTGCCCTTTCTTATTGATATACTGAACATGATTTATAGCATTTCTTTTAGCAATATCAACACATGCATATTTTGTGCCCCAGAAACCTGTCTGAAACTGCATTCTGGGACAGAATCTTATGTGGTAACACTGTGATTATGTGCACTTAATCTGGTAACTGCAGAAAATCAGATTGTGTCAGTAATCCGACTGTTTACATGCACATGGGTATTCAGATAATGCGGAAACTCCAGGCTTACACGAATTGGGCAGTAATTGGATTTCTACTGCAACAAGCCAATAATCTCAGTGATGTCATAAATTTAAAACATGGACTGACATTACCAGTAAATGTGGATCTTTCGTGAGTGTATATATATTAGGGCTGTCAATTTTTTAATTGTGATTAATCTCATACATTTGTATAGTTAATTGCAGTTTTTTTCTTTTGTGTGTAAAAGTAATATAAAATAAGGATGTTTAAGTGAAATGTTACAATTAACATTGAAGTCAAACCGGTGAACACATTTTATGCTAAATGTACTTGTGTTAAAGTGCTGGGACAAGAGAAAACGAAGTGAGTTTTATTCACTCCCATGCTGGGCAGTTATAGTAATTATGTCTCACAGACCCTCGTCCTCCACTATGTTAATCGGCCTGCCTGCTGTGACTATCCGTTTAGCAGTTCCTCCCGTTAATTTGGTGGAGGTTGGCTGATCCACCGTCTGTTATCGAATATTGTCCAATTGTGTGTGGTATGTTGCCAGAGCTTAACCTGTTGCCAAATGTGTGCCTGGCCTGCATGTGGTGTTTCAGCCTGGACGTACTGTGGTGATGGCTGAACGCAGCCTGACAATAACTCATTTACATTTACATTTTTACGGCATTTGGCAGACGCTCTTATCCAGAGCGACTTACAAACGTGCTAAGTGTTTAGTCAGAATATGCATCTCCATCTAGTATAAACAGGTTTAAGTCCAAACTACTCGAGCTCAAGCACTGCCATAAACAGTTGCCAGTGCTGATACCTAGAAAGAAGACAACAAAATATAAGATTAGACACAGAGCAATACCAGGGTACCCGCGGGTCCTTAAAAAGTCTTAAAATGTCTTAAATTTAGTTTTCCATATTCAAGGCCTAAAAATGTCTTTAAATGTCTGGAATTTTATGAGGGGAGGCATTAAAGTATTTTAAGTGTGTGTTGTTCAGTTGTTCTGGCGCGATGTGAACTTTGCCGAATCTAGCGCTAATGCAGAAAATAACCGCTCCAGGGTCCTAGTGCTAGATTCCCAGCGTTGGAGTATACGGCCTCAACAACGTCAACAATTTTCGTCCCCCCCCCCCCCCCCGGTCAACTATGTGGAACACACCTGCATCCCTAGTAATAGTAGTATTATTTTTTCTTGTGAGGTATTAAAAAGGTCTTAAAAGTCATTGAATTTGAGATTTTAATATGTGCAGATACCCTGAATACCTAGCAAGACTGAAATACCTACAAGACAATAATTAGCAAGTGTTCCCAGAGATAAAGTGCAATTACGATTTATACCAATGCTTCAGTAGATTAGTGCTTATAAGTGCTTTACAAAGAGATGGGTCTTCAGTCTGCGTTTGAAAACCGCGAGAGAGTTCGCTGTTCGGATAGCCAGTGGAAGTTCGTTCCACCATCTGGGAGCCAGGACAGAGAAGCATCTTGTTGCGTGTCTTCCATGAATATTGAGGGATGGCGGGTCAAGCCGAGCCGTACTTGAAGCGCGAAGGGTTTGAGGTGCGGATCGACTCTTGACCATTGCCATAAGGTATGAAGGAGCTGGTCCATTTTTGGCTTTGTAGGCGAGCATCAGAATTTTAAACTGTATGCGAGCAGCAACGGGAAGCCAGTGAAGGGAGCGCAGCAGTGGAGTGACATGAGTGAACTTGGGTAGATTGAAGACAAGCCTTGCTGCTGCATTCTGGATCAGTTGCAAGGGCCTGATGGCCTGCAGAGGAAGACCAGCCAGGAGAGAGTTGCAGTAGTCGAGCCTTGAAATGACAAGAGACTGGACAAGCACCTGGGAGGCCTCCTGAGAGAGGAAGGGTCGGATACGTCGGATGTTGTAGAGAAAGTATCTGCATGACCGAGTCAGGTTCGTAATATGGGCAGAGAACGACAACTGGTCATCCAGAGTCACCCCAAGGCTTCTTGCATCTTTAGACGGAACTCTACACTTAATGAGAGATACCATGACCAGTCTCTACACGATTGGTAAAAAACTATAATTGGTCTCCACTGAGACCGTAAATCTTAAGACGCTTTAGAGTTCATGGAGGAGAATGGAAGGTGGACACACAGGTGAAGAATAAAACCTCCGTGTGGTTGTGCTCGCCTGCTTAACTGCTGGAGGGGGCGTGTCTTGATGCAGACGTTGTGCCCTTGTTCTGATGTCTCCTGTGTCTCCTGCAGCTCCGCTATGGCCGAGTCAGCTGGTGGAGAACACCGGCTTTTCTAAGGAGGTCCTTGTTCCCGTTGCTGTGCTGCTCTACGTGAAGTGGTGAGTTCTTGCACTCTGTGCCCAGCGGGCCTGTTTAACGTGGATACGTATCCATTTCATTACAGCTCGGAACCATATCAACCTCAAAAGCCACTGGATAACGTGGGACTAGGGTTGCAGTGGTAACCGGTTTCACGGTATACCACGGTATTAAAATGCACGGTTATCATACCGTGTGCGTTTGCTTATTACCGGTAAAAAGCAAGCCAGCGGAGAAACTGACCCGCGCATGCGCAACTCCGCTCCGGTTCAGCTACTCAGCACACAGCAGTGAGAATGGCAGAAAGTGCATCAGACTTAACACATTTTTTAACAAAAAAAAAAAAGCTAAACTAAAATCAGTGGCGAAAATGACGTAATCGCGGTGGCTCCGCCCGTGCGCGAGGGTCTCGCGCGCTGTCGATTCGCGAGGTCGTGCACCTCTCGAATTTTGTAACTTTGCGCGCGCTGCGCCTCAGCGCAATGAACAAAGTGATGTTTGCAGGATTCATACACGTTTAAAAGGTGGAATTAAAACACTTGTACGTCACTTTAAAGGTCCGTTTCAATATTTCCCAGCACCTTAAACTTAAGTTAAATATTTATACATATACTCGAAATAATTCGCTTTTTCATCACATTATTTAATGGTTGTTTATTTCCAAAACGCCCAATCTTAACGTCTTCACGTTCTCTCATGTTTCGTCCTGGAATTAAAAGAGGCTCGTATTTGTTAACGTAAGACAAAAGAACTGTGCGGAGTCGCGCGCTACGGTCACTAGTGAAAGAATAAACCTAGCTTTTTATGGTCCTTGCTTTCACTGGATGTGAAAGACGCTATTAATTTACATGCGTTCAAATTCTAACGTACCTGTTTTTGATATGTTAAAACCAGACTCGGTGTGAAAGCCTTAAAATAGAAATCTCTATTGTGACGGTCATGTCAGAAATAAATCCTCTCTTCCTGCAGTATCTGGTTATATTCCAACTTGGCAGTACAACGGACGTTTACAACAGTTGTTGATCAGACACTGACCCAGGCTGAGTTTATCAGATATTAAATAATTTAAACTTAAATAATTGTACTGAAATCCATGATTTAGGTTTCTCTAATTTTGCAGTATTTATATAAACATGTGTACAGCTTATTTTTTTAAAGGACACATTTTGTATACAATAGTTCCAGGTTTCTACAATAAATAGTTAATTGAACAAAAATAACTTGTTGTAATTTCTTTAAGGGTCAGTGTATCTTTTAATAATATACAAACTAACTGTGATACCGTGATACCGCGGTATTTTCTGAGACGGTTATCATACCGTGAAAATCTCATACCGTTGCAACCCTACGTGGGACTTTGACGTGTGTAAAAATATTGTCAAAAATATTGGGTAAAATATCATCTGCAGTGCTATTGTGGTAGAAGACATATATTTGCTTATAAAACAAAGATGTACTAAGGAAGCACCCTTCATTTATTTGAAATGTCCTATCTGGTGATAAGTCAAGTGTTCTTTGTTTAACGAATCACGTTTATATATACATTTATAAATTTGGAATAAATCCTTAATCGTCCAGCTATAATATGATATATGCTGTCCCAAAATTATCAAGGTATTGTCACAGTATCACAAAGATGTGTAAGTAGATCACGTTAAGCTGCTGTCATGGGGCCTCCATCGGTTCTGATCCAAATCAAAAGACGGTGATGGACCAGTCTGCACCAACCTGAAATGAGGTGGCGAGCGATATGCTGCTAGGACTTTTATGTTACGTTCTCTAAAGTGAAGTTAAACGTAGATGTTACCTGGTCCCACATTCCGAACTGGGGTTCATCATAAATTGGTGGCGAATGGTAGAATGGGGTCTTCCACTGTGAGGGTGCAGGGTGTTGTCTAAAAGATGAAGTATACTGTAGGCTCATTTGTAGCTTGTAAGGGAATTCTTAAGAGGATTAATTTAAATGGTGACTTGTTCATTCCCCCCTGACGGCAAAGTTATGTGAAGTAAGATTTTGTAAGATGTCAACAATTTGCTGAACTTTGGCTAAATACTAAAATTGTTGTTACATTGTAGTTATGCAGGAAAAGGCATTCCGAAGAAGGAAATTACCTGGTCTAAACCGTATTCTGTTTCAGAATATGTGCAAGTTCATGAATAGTCCATGAATATTCAGGGTGGGCTGTTTTTGGTGGCTTCTGATTTCATACCACTGGTATAAACTGAGATGCGGGTCATTTGAAGTTATGCTATGCTGGTTGTCTGAGTAGCTTAGTACATTTTCAGGATGCTTGATGTGAAAGCACTTCTGTACGTCACCTATTAATAGTGTGAGATGTGTGAAATCTGTGGTGTATATACATGTAAGTCCTAGTGTAGTTAACTAATTATGTTCCATATCTGGCTAGCAGTTATTCTTCCATGAGTTTTAGTGTCTCAAGCACATTTGTTTTTTCCTCTTCTCCGACAGCTTCAGTGAAGACACACCCAGAGACTACAGACACGTTTCCTTAACTGGCGTCAAGCAGAGATTTGAGAGTGATGTATACCAGCAGATCAGTAAAGAGAAGGTGAGTGTGGCCTCCTCCCAACCTCTGACCACAGATCCCTTCACTAGTAGAGGGTCTGTAGTTCAACTGGGACGAACGAAACTTCTGACTCCTGGGCTACGTCTGTGAAGATGCCGGTCGAACGGACTTTGCTCAGATAAACTGTGATCTCACTGTGCCTGCCGTGTAAGCTGTGACTTGTGCCTCACAGGTGATGAGGTTTAAAGACCTTTGCCAGGTGTTGGAGGTCCCGGAGGTGGAGCACCACGTTGGAGCTCCTAGTTACAGTGGGCCGTCAGCAGACATCCCCACCTTTCTGTCTTCTCCATCTGGCAGCAAGAGGTTTTTATATACATTTGCCTTTTTCATTACGTTGTTTGTGTATCTAGACATTCATGCATGTGTCCAGTGTATAGTGTGTATTGATAAGCAGGGAACAATTAACACACACACCTCCAACGCACCAAAACGGGACCATACTCATTCACAGTATGACTGGACCATACTCGTTCACAGTATGACTGGACCATACTCGTTCACAGTATGACTGGACCATACTCGTTCACAGTATGACTGGACCATACTCGTTCACAGTATGACTGGACCATACTCGTTCACAGTATGACTGGACCATACTCGTTCACAGTATGATTGGATGGTTTTTCCATTACATATGTTTCATGAATCAGGCCTGTCCTGTCATCCGTAAATATTTGTTGGAACTTTGGTGACAATGTTGTCATGAATTCACATGTCATTAAAAATTCTATATACTTTTGCAAGGCTTCATAATGGTCAGTCAGAAAAAGTCTTTAATGCAAGTTATTACCAAACGCCAGTGGTTAGCCGGCCTCTCCCCACATGACCGTGAACATCTGGTTCTGCAGGAAGGAGAGCATGCAGTCGCACCGTGGCAGCTCCACGCCCACAGCCGAGCTGTGCACCCAGGAGGAGACGCTGCTGGGGGACATCCTGGACCTGAGCCTGGACGCGTCCCGCTCGGGCTACGAGGCCGACCAGGAGAGTGAAGGGGAGAAGGACCCCGAGAGTGAGTGAACCAGTCACTTTTGATACACGTTCGACAGTTCGGTGTTCTCCATTCAGCTCTCGCTTGCATTTCTCCGCGAGGCCCGTGGGTTTTTGTCCCGGTGTGAAACGTTTCGTCTGCTTCCGCAGCGTCGGTGTTGCCGATACAGCTGCAGTTTTCCACGGAGGACGCTGGCGGGCGAGTCCACTGTCTCGCGATTTCCAGTGACGACGACGACGATAGCGCTTGTGGGGCCGAGGAGACTTCAGGGGGCAGCAGTCGCAGCCGGCCCTGGTCCCGCCAGCCTTCCTCCTCCCCCTCCTCCTCCTCATCCAGGCGCCCGCTCCGCATTGAACTCCACAGTTCCGGGTACTCGTCGGTCCAGAGCAGCAGCCCCGCCACGTCGGTCCTGGTTCCCTGCTCCCTCTCCTCGTTCGGCCAGTCCTCGCCCTCCGCCTCGCCCGGCTTCCGCCTGCTGGTGCCCATGCAACGACCCGACGGCACCGCCCACAGGCAGGTGAAGAGGAAGAACACCGCCGCCCACAGCGGCGGAGAGGTGGAGGTGGAGACTGAGATGGCAGAGATGGAGGAGGGAGAGGATACGGGCGCACCACCCCTCAGTCCGTGAGCACGGCCCACACTCCCACTGGGCCCTTCACATCACGGCCACCGTGTCTCTTGGCACTTTTTTTCCCCCTCAGGTGCTGAACCCCAGTCTGATAAACGGGCAAAAGTGGTCCGTGCCCATATATCAGATCACCCGCTGTGAGCTTTAAAAGAATTTTGGCCTCCAAAATGCAGATGTGAAAATGACAATTAGCATTTCACGAGGCTGCTAATGCCACCGGTGTATTTCATTCCCCGGCGTGTGTCTGATGTTCTGTTGAGAAGGAGAAGGACGAACCGATGGTGATCGTATCCTTCACTCCTCATGTTGTGCCATGTGGAATTTCTCCATTTCTCAATGACCAAACCACTGGAGTTCCTGCGGAACATCTCCTACGTCTGCACGTCTGTCTGAGACCTTTGCCAAATGTTCGTCCCACATCTCACCCAACAGAGAAACTCAAAGACTATTAAAAAAAAATTGTTTCTGTATATTTTATACATTTTATATATATGTATGTCCTGTTACAGAGCGAGCCTGTCGTATGTGGAATGGTTTCGTGCTTTGGCAGTATGCGCTCAGCCAAAACTCAACTGACTGATTTCACTCTGTTCAGGGGCACTGATCTATTTTTCTTTGGGAGACTTGAATATCTTGAAGAATAATTTATACCCTATTCTTGTATGTTTATACACAGTGTGCTTTTGTATGCTTCCTTGTACATTGTGTACTGTGCCAAACCCTGAGGTACGTTTCTTAGGGGGGGGGAAAGTTACCACTGCCTGTCTTTACACTCAAGCATGGTTGAATGTTTCAACTGATCAACAACATGCTAACAATATTTGTACTGTACCATTTAATACACAATACCGTACTGATTGTGACGCCATTGATTCAGCCTTCAATAATGAAGAGTGAATAATTGACCTGTTTGTAATTTTCCGCTGAGAATTCCCAGTGGTGTTGCAGCATGCTGGCTTTAATGTGTGATGTCGAACTTTTTTTAATATAACCTCGACCGAAACGAAGCACTTTTTCCCTTTTACCAGTGCTGGAAGGCAGCACTTTTAAACGGGTGGGTGATGTCTTTAGTGACGTTTGCTTGAACAATCAACCACAAGTTATTCAGTGTTCTACAGGTATAATCGTACCTGCTTTTGGGCAACGGAAGTCGACACGGAGCATTAAATTATTACTTGATGGGTCTTGTCAGTACTGTAACTTCATCAAGGGCTGTGACTTTTTTGTTTACCTGTTTATGTACATATGTAAATGTATGAAGCTGTGAAAAGCCACTACTTGAAAGAGTTGTTTTTGTACTAAAAAATAAAATACAAAAATACTGCAGTAACTAACTGGTTCGTGTGCAGCAGTTTGGATTCCTCCAGTTCATCTCTGAATTATATTCCTGTTTTTAGTCCTGTACTGGGTTTTAGAATTGTCAACACCTCATTTGGTTTTACTAATTTCACTACTTATTCAGTACACGACCCTTCGACTACGACCTTCTACATCTTTGATACTTGCACCGTCCCATTAATACCACATTAATACCACAGTGTAGATCCCAGTGTGACGTGTAAGGGCTCCGTGAAGTCTCGCGAGATAAACGCCTCCCGGTTATCAGCGTTATGATGGGGGCGGTCACGTGATGGCTCGGCGTCACGTGACCGTGTTTGTTGACGGCCGTGTTCGCTTCACCGTCCGGACTGCGCGGCGGCGCCTCAATGTCACCGCTCCGTGCGTGAGAGTCCGACACCACTCACGGGTCGGTACCGGTACCGGGCCGCCACAACCACTCTCCGCGTGATTTAAGCCGAGGTTCGCTTCTTCACGTCTTGGTCCGAAACGGAAGGATTCTGATGAAGTTGGAGGAGGTTCGGTGTGAAGGTAAAGGTCCGGGCGGGTCCGGGCGGGTCGTTCTTGAGTAAATGACGTTTAAACGGGTTTATGTGGGTAGATGTGCTGATTCTGTACCGCGTGTGATAAACGCACTGACGGACGGGCCGCTGGTCCAGGCCCGTGAATGTCCTGAATTAGTCTCAGTACAGACGGTGCGGTGTCCATCACTAAAGTACGGACATAACTGGACAGATGTGAAGAACATCTACATAAACCATCTAATCACTTCATATTCTCACTAGTCCTCAACGCGCCTTTCTACATATAGAAATTATTCTATATGTATATATCTATTCTACATATTTCTACATATACATACATATATATACATACATACATGCATACACACACACACACACACACACACACACACACACACGTCTTAACTGTGTGTGTGTGTGTATAATACACGTCTTAACTGTGTGTGTGTGTGTGTGTGAGTGTGTGTGTGTGTGTATAATACACGTCTTAACTGTGCGTGTGTGTGTGTGTGTATATAATACACGTCTTAACTGTGTGTGTGCGTGTGCATGCTAACCAGCCATCTTCTTAGACACACCACCCTTGTACATACACTCACACCTATGTTCTAAGTTTATTTTCTGGGTGTATACAGTCTGTAGCCCATACAGTGCACTGCCGTCCTCTGCTGCTGAATATCTGATACATAAATGTTTCAGCTACATTTATGATTTTCACTACTTCATCGTTGCCTTCCTTTCACCATTATTAATATAAAGTGGCCTGTTTTCACTTCACACAGTTTCCCATAATGTTCATCCATAAATTGCTATTACCTTTACAGTTTTGGCTCAAGCTAGATTTGCTATATTTTGCTTAGGTGATTATTTTGATTCAATCCACTAAACAATGACCTAATAACTAATGGTCAAATTGGGCCTCAGAAACCTTAAAGACACAATTGTTTTGAAATTTAAGCCTGTTCATGAACAGCATCGGCACAAACCTCACATTTATGTTTATGGTTATTAACACTTGTTGACGTCTCTTCCAGTTCTACAGTATTGGCTTTTGAGGCAAATATTTAACAAAAGCATAACAGACAAATTCATGGCCACTACCAACTGCTCTGACGTCAGTCTATAAGCAGTCATGTCTGTGCTGACTGTGCAGTCTTGCGATGCAAAGCCTTTACGCAATGTAGCCTGCACTCTGCGATTATCTACCAGAGACTCACTGGATATTACTTACACTGGGAACCAACAAAGACACTAGCATGTGAATGGAATAGCAGCGGGTTGTGCGTTGGTACGAGTATGTCCGCGTTAATGTAGAAAGGGCTTTTCAGACAGAGGTTCCTCATCAGCTGCACACTGTGCTTCTGTACTTACAGGGGTGGGGGTAAAAATAAGCACACTTACACTCAGGCTTTTATTCAAGGGCAGGTAAGTGCACAATAAGTGCAGATTTAGTCAGTTTTATTGCATGCTGTGAATATTCTGAACTGCTTTCAGACGTTCCTCTTTACTGACAAATAGCAGACATGTGTACTTTGCAGTCTGTTTTTTTTTTTGTACAGCCTTAGATAATGTATATGATTAACCGAATATGAAATATTTGGAAAATTAATATTGCCAAAAATAAAATACCACAGAGAATGCTCAGAGAAGTTCTTCAGCTGCATGTAAATGTGTGTTGTCTCCAACAGTGCTCCCAGCGCGGCTCAGTGATGTGAAATGGAATGACTTTGCTGATGTGTTGAAAGGACGTGGGGAAGACAGACCTCAGTGACGCTGCTAACTGTATTCTCCTTCTCTTTTTAGGTTGTGAAGTTGTAGTCATCTAAAATGGCTGTGTTGCGACAGTTTGGATTACTTCTCTGGAAGAACTACCTTCAGCAAGTGGGTGCCCTCTTCCTTTTTAAAACGTAAAAAGTGTAATGTCAGGCTTTGCCGGAGATGTACAGACTCTTAAAGCTACAGTCGGGTTTTTGTGAATGAATCCCTGCTCAGATCAGACCAGTTCTTCATGTTTCTAGCTGTACGTCAACTGTGCACTGGTACTGGTGCTCATTGTAGAGTTGCTATCAGTCATTTATTTAATGAGACCTGAATCTATTCTCCTACGGTTTCTTTGGGCCTGTGGGCATCTGGACGTAGTTCTCCCAGTGGGCTGTTTCATTTACACAACTCGTAAACACTAAACGCACATGTTTATAGACACCGATAGGGTGCTGTTGACCACATTTGAACAATACCTATGTCCTGGGACTCCACTCAAAAAGAATAGACATTAAAAATGAATGAAGAGGATAAACATTTTGATAAAGAATGATCTCTTTGCAAAACACATACATACATCACAAACAGCTCCTGTTATGGACATACCAAATCTAAACACAGGCAGTCAAAGATGGTGGTGATGGAGCCTGTTGCTTGTTGGACACAAATCTGTTTAATCCACCGACGGTGTTATAGGGAGGCAGGTAAAGGACAGCTCAGCTTGTAGGGGAGAAAAGAGGATTTGTGCAGTCAAACAACAGCTTTTAAGAGCTCAGCCCTTTAACACCCCTGAAACATTTGGCAGTGGTCTCTCTCGGTTTGTTATCCACTGAAGCACTTGCAGTATGCTGAAGTGTGTGTATATTAAGCTTACACTGTAATGGTGTGACATAGCAAAATACTTCTGTAAGGACTCTTACAGTGAAACACTGTGTGTCCTGGTTCTGTATATCAGAAACATTGAGAAGGGTGGGACTGTAGGTCTCATGAATGTGTTGTCTAAACGTTTGCTTTATGTTGGCTTTGTAAAAGACGTGTGTGGCGTATGAGTGAGTGTTCTACTGAAGATAGGCCATAGGTAATGTCCTATATATATATGTGTGTGTGTGTGTGTTCTACTTAAATATATGTTGTGTTCTTAATAATTTTCTTAGTCAGTATATTGTCTCAGCTATATGACCATAAAATCATTTCTACCGCAGAGCTGGTAGAACCGGGTTTTTATCGTGAGTCGCCCCCTGTTTATTTCTGAATTTTAAGGTACAATCAATAAATGAGTCACAGAATCCTCCCGCACACCTCCACCCACCAGGCTGCATCTCCGCACGGAGGCTCGGCCTCCACACACTCCTCGTCCGCTCCGTCGGTGAGCGAGTCCCGTAGTGGCGTGAGTGGACCGGTCGTCCCGGTTCAGCGAGAAGGCTTGTTCCTCCGGGCTCCTGCTGCTGCAGCTGTGGTTGCTAGGAGACCCAGCCCAGTGGAAGGAAGCCAGGAAGCCCAGGAGTTTAATGGCATTGTGGGTAATGTGAGTGTGAGGTGCCCTCTGTTAGACGACGCGAAAGAAAGAAAAAACGATTTGTAGTTTGAAATGTCAGCATGTGAAATTAATAAGGTCATGTGAGGAGTTTATTTCTATGGAGGCATTCCATGGTATAACCTGTTGGAAGCAAACGTGTCTAATGAAATGCTGCTGGTGGTGATGAATGTATGTTTTGTGTAACGGAAGTGGCCTTTTTACATAATGTTCGTTTTCATAACGCAGCTCAACCTGAAAAGAAACGTGAGCTTCTTAAAATCGTCTAACATAATGTGATCAGAATGCGCCTCAGAAGTGACGTATATAGACATGGCTGTGTACCAACTCTGACCGTGACTTAGCTCGACCAATCATGCTGCTGCACTCCCAGCATGTCGGGGTTGTTCATATAGGTCAAACTGTACTCATGGATATTGCCAGAAAAGCCATAATATAACTATATTTTAGTGATCCATGACCTACCCTGGTACTGGATGTAGGTCCATTTATTTTATACACTTGGAGGTAAGATTGCAGTTATGTTCAGGATCACCCTCTGAGATCTTTACCACCTTCCTTAAAGGCAAACAGTATATAGCTGAACTTTTCCAAACAGCCAGTAGCTCACAGAAAGGAGCAAAGCGCTGCAGACTCGTGCAGGTTGTCTGAAGCCGTGATGCTGACTTCTTCCTCCTGCTCCTACATCACACCAGCGCAGCACACGTCTCCTCCTCCGTCTGGCCACGCCCTCATGTCTCATTTCCCTTCGTCCGCAGAAGCGTCAGATCCTGGTGACGCTGGTGGAGATCACCCTGCCCCTCCTCTTCTCGGCCGTCCTCATCGTGCTGCGCCAGAAGGTGACCTTCACCAACTACCCCAACGCCACGCGCTATGGCAGCTTCTCCCTGGACATGCCCCCGCCCCACCTCCCCATGGGACTGCATCTGGCCTACGTCCCGGCCAACTCCAGCGCCGTCCGGCAGGTGGCGGAGGACGTCCAGCGCACTCTGACCTGGGGCTTCATCGGCGCCGGTAAGGCCAGGGCAGAGAGCGCCTGGGGGCAGATCACGGAGAACCCAGTCTGGGCCACGGTTTGGTTCTGTCTCTGTCGCTGACACGTCTAGGCCAGGTCGGCATAGGTTGGGTGTATGCCATGTAAGGTTCTTCTAGAAGTGGTGAACCCAATTTTGATCTTTTTAACAACGTTATCATTCGCTGGGATGACCAGGAGAATTATGCTTTACTCCCAAAACCAAAAGTGCATATGTGAGTATTGTGCTGTGCTGATCCTGAGAGCTCGTGTTCTGATGGTTCTGACTCTTCGAAGGTTTGACAGTTTTGCTGCTGTGTGACATCATGAATAACGGCTGCGTGGTGCTGATCCATTGCTTGGCTGGACTTTACGCCCCAGCTATATCCCTGTTTGCCTAGACACTCAGCGTGATCAGCCCAGAACAGCAATGCGCTGCAAAAACAAAAGACTTCTGTAATTCTTTAGGTTACTTATTGTTTGAGCTCCTGTAAAAGGCAGAAGATAATGGAGCCTGGAGACATGGAGACTCAGGCAGCGTGTGTGTGTCCCCTGCACTGCATGGACGTTGCAGACAAACACCCGGCAGCCGCCCAAGGTCTGCAGCAGCGCTAACGGCTGGTGTGTGGGCGGAGCCTTGGGGTGGTTACTGATCGTGGGAAGACCGTTGGGCCTGCCTGTGGATGGTGGCTTCTGCTCGTGCTCGCCGGGAAAAGGGACTGATCAGCTGACCCACGTTTAGCTCACACCCACTCGTCTCGCGTTAAAAGAGGAAGGACGGCCAGCGGATTCCAAGATGTGTGTCACGAGACGGGCAGGCTGCCTTTTAAGCAAGCAGAAACCCTGCAAATCCACAGATAACATCGCATTGCCTTGTTGTTTGATCATTATCTGGGGTGTTTTACAGCAGGCCAGTCCAGCCCTGTTCGGTCACTCGGCCGTCGGTCGATCAATCCCAGAAGCCCCTGCTTCCTGCTGCTACTACATGTTGTAACATGTTGTCGCTGGTCCTCGCAGGAACGTGGGGCGGTTGGAGGGCCGTCTAACCTGCCGAGGAGGCCAGTGCTGCTCCAGGACCAGGCCGCGGGACCCGTTTGTCAGCTCTGTTTTTATCTTGTTTTTCTGCCCCGTCTTTATCTCTTTGTCTGTTCGCCTCAGGGCTCAGAGACCTGAGCAGAGCCAGCAGAGGCGGACAAAACGTGGGGCAGAGGGTCCGTTTGTGTGATTTCAGTGGGCTAAACCTTCCCGTGTGCGCGTGGGTGGGTGGATGTGTGCGGTCGCGCGTGTGTGTGTCACAGAGCCGGGACCTGTCTGAACGCTCAGTGCAGCTTTGTCTGCTGTTCGGTTTGCCTTTAACTTTGTGAGGCTCAGGAAATGCCATCAGCCATGATACGATTATCAGAGAGCTTCCAGTAGGACTGGGAAATACTGAGATGAATGAATTGAATGAAACCGCAGTTCTCCGGCTACCGTATATTAGCAACATGATTTTGCAGAATTTCTCCTACACTGAATGTCCTTCATTCTGGGCCTGATCTGAGCATGTGCACTGGCATCCAATGGCATTTCTGAATTTTTTTATATGTGTTAAAAGTTACATAGTGTAATGAATGCAGTTATGTGAGTGGTGTATGCAGGGGCGTAGCAGCACATTCTGGGCTCTGTACACTCTCGATGTCAGTTGGCCCCTATAAATGACACATGAGCAAAATGGGCCCCTCTCCCTAACGGGCCCTGGGTAGTCAGGTCCACTTTCCCCCCCACTACCACGCCCATGGGTGTGTGTAGGATGTTATTGTGATCTTCTATCGCATATTTTACTGTTACTGTGAGAGATACTTCACACTAAGAGTAGCTTTTGTTTGGGTACATAGTGAGTTATAGTGAATTATACATTCAGATTTAGTATCACGCATCTTCAAAAATAAAGACCGGATGTAAATGTTAAGCATGTTAACTTTAAGGTTGTAAAGTCAAGCGACGTTTTTTCTTGTTCCTCTAATGTTTGTTCAATCATCAGGCTGTGAGCACAAGAAAAAAAAAACATGAAATGGAGCTTTGGGGTTGAGTTGCCCGTGTGTGCTGCTGCACACAGGACACGTGACGGCTATTCCTGTGCTACCGCCTCTTACGAGCTCATCCAGTCCTGATCTTCGTTTAATACCCATGTTCCTGTTCTTCATCTCAAGTGCGTGGATTTGACACTGAGGAGCACTTTGAAGACTTTGTGAAGACAAAGCCAGAGTCCTCCTACATCCTGGCGGCGGTGGTGTTTGATCACGCCTTCCACCACACCGACGACCCTCTGCCCCTGAAGGTGAGACCTCACACATCTGCCTTGTCCCTCCTCCCATGCCCCGCCCCCTCCTCCCATGCCCCGCCCCCTCCTCCCATGCCCCGCCCCCTCCTCCCCCTGCCTTGCTCCACCTTCATGTACATGAAGAGAAACATATTAAGGGGTTTGTTGGACCTGTAGGACCAGTTTGTGTTTGTTCTCTTAGACGTGCAGCAGTGTTGTGGCATTCTTTTGAACGTATTATTTTTTACAGGTTCGGCCTGTGCAGCCTCTGTGTGTGACCTCCCTAGTCTTATTATGAAACGCACTCACGCACTCTGAGAATCTCATACAGGAGGTCCTTACTTACAGAACAGGTTCATAAAGGGCATGCATACCACACATGTGTTATTTAAAATGTGTTTACCTGTTGGAGAATAGCACTTGAAGGGATGTTGGAATGCCAAAACTGTTTTTAGACAATGCTTATTCATATATCTGTTTCTATTACCCAGTGGCAGAGATAAAGTTTGTTTCTTGATTAGCTCCCCTGTTATCAGATCCATCATGCCTTTCTTAAGCACTCATGGCTTCCAGCTGTCAGCTCTGTCTTCCATGATCTTGTTTCGCGCTCACGCTCATTGGCTCTTTGTCCTGCTGCTCCTGTCTCCCGTGGCGCCCCCTACAGGTCAGCTATCGCCTGCGCTTCAGCTACAGCCCTCGAAATGCTCCCACCAAGGAGAAGTCGGAGCTGAACCCCAACAACGACCTGGACTGGCACACGTCCAGCCTGTTTCCGCTCTTCCAGCTGCCGGGCCCTCGAGAGCAACACGACCCCCGCGGAGGCACCCCAGGTCTGTCTGCACCAGTGCACTGTGGGATGTGTAGTCCTACCTGACTTTGCCAGTTCTGCAAGTGCAAAGTTCACACAAAACAAGTAAATTTGGAGAAACTAGCATTGGCTTCGAGGTGAGGCACTGCCCCGGGGTTTTTCATGAACAAACGATTAGATGCTACGCAAGGCTGCACAGGGATTTTATCTCACTTCATGTACAAAGTAGTGCTTATTTTCCTGTGTAAGGACCTACCAGGAACCACTGAACAAACAAGAAACAGACTGACATTTACATATCCCACCAGGCAAGTCGACCAGCGCTGCTTGCATTTCAGTGGAATGAATGTCACAGCAAGGATAAAAACATTAAAAGCTTTGGGCATTTGCAGCAGATAATTTGCTGAAAGATAAATATGTTAGCAGCAACACCTGACTTGATTTCAGGCTGTTTCACATTATATCTGCCTCCATTATATCTTTCATTGTGGTACCTTCTTCCAGAATGCTGATAGCACCATTCAGGTTCAGAAGTCTCGAAAATGTAATTATTGATGCTCCAAGCTGGATCTGGTCTGGACTCTAAAATTCTAACACAACTGGGCCCTAAAATCTTTTAAGCTAAGGCCCCGCCCCTTCTCGCCTCTGTGGACAGGTTATTTCAGGGAGGGCTTCCTCATGATCCAGCACGCCGTGGACCGGGCCATCATGAAGGCCTACAACAGGAGCGCGGCCATCGCCCTCCTCATGCAGACGCAGGTGGTGCTGGCCCGCTTCCCCTACCCTGCCTTCATCTACGACGTCTTCATCCTGGCCATCCAGAACCAGCTTCCCCTGCTGCTGGTGCTCAGCTTCACCTACACCTCCCTCAACATCGTCCGCGCCGTGGTGCAGGAGAAGGAGCGGAAACTGAAGGTGTGTGTGTGTGTGTGTGTGTGTGTGTGTGTGTGTGTGTGTGTGTGTTTCGTGAGGTTCTTAAGGTTCTTAAATCGCTGGTTTCTCTTCCAGGAGTACATGAGGATGATGGGTCTCAGTAACTGGCTGCATTGGAGCGCCTGGTTCCTCATGTTCTTTCTCTTCCTGTCCGTCTCCATCGTCTTCGTCACCTTGCTGTTCTGTGTCAGGGTGAGTAGTCCTAAAATACACGTCTCCCGCCGGCTCCAGGGAGGTGCAGCGTGTTAGACGAACTGCAGAGACACTGAAGAGTAAATCTGTGCCATATTGGGACATCAGGAGCCTCCTGTAAGAGCCAAGTTTAGCCCCTGCTCCTCCATATTGGTTTTATCATAAGCACTAGTAACTAGAAACTAAAATATCAAAGGCATTATGTCCCTTTTTAGAACTATAGTTTGCTATCTTTGTTTGAGATTGTTGTATGACAAACGGTTCGGATCTTCTAGGTGAGTCCAAACGGCGCCGTGCTGACCTACAGCGACCCATCGCTGGTGTTCGTCTTCCTGCTGGTCTTCGCCGTGGCGACCATCAGCTTCAGCTTCATGATCAGCTCCTTCTTCTCCCGCGGTAACCGCCTCAGTAGCCTGTATCTCGGAGACATGCGCCACGCTCTCTGTGGTGTGGTTAGTCGTCTCCATCCTTTAGCTGTGCAAGAGCTCCACCCTTAGCCAAGAACCTCAGGCAGACCTTCTTCCTTCTGTGAGCCTGTGCTCCACCAACCAGCATCACTTCCCCCTGGTCACGAATCTGTTTAATAAAACGGCTAGAAACCTGTAGGCTGTGTCATCGACAGCTTTAGATTCAGATGGAACAAGGAAGTGTGATGAAGCGATGGAGAAAGCAACAGGATGCAGAGATTAGAGGCGAATCAGACGCGTTCGATCGAATGGGTGAGAAAACGCAGGCTTCTGTGTAGCGGGGGCCGTGACTCTCCCCTGGCACAGAGCACGTGGAGAGCAAAATCGATTCGTCTGCACCCCGGTGCGTGTTATTTTACGTCCGACGAGGGAGAGGTGCTTTGATCTTTATTGCTAGTTAGGGCTGGTGTCACTACGGAAACGGCGCTAGACATTCGTTCATTCATAACCGTGGTGAAAATGGGATGTCAGTTCTAATGGAAGTTAAAGAGAGCTGGGAAAGAGTATTATTCCCTTATTGGCTGTGCACGTCTCACACCCATACACTCCCTCCCACGCAGGCTGTGTGGACACAGTCCTCTCAGTGTGGTGAGCGACGCTTCTGTGATTTGTGTCCTTGTGCTTAGGACCACGTGCACATCTCTAGTAGCTACAACAGTGTCCCTCGTTAATAAGAACGGTGGCTGGGGCAAGGCAACGTTCAAGCACATGTTTAGTTTCCTTGGAAATAACAAAAGGAAATTCGTGATTTGCCATTGGTGCTTTCTTGCAGTGTTTTTTCCCCTAAACTCTGCATGCCCCACTCTGTAATTATACCTCACTCCATACACCCAGACAAAGAAAGCTAGATTTTTACTAGCTTATCACCATTATTGGCCCGCGGGGCTTGGTCTTGGAAGAAAAGCCTAATCTAATAACTCTGAAGAACGCGTTAAGCTTTTAGTGGACTTAAATGGTCTTTTAGCTGAGTGCTCTTTGTCCTGCATGGGTGAGAATCAGAGGGGGTTGAGGCAGACTCCTCCCAGGTGGCCCGGGCCTCGTCCGATTGGACGGGGCCATCGTGTGCGTGACCTGCTGCAGTGGCGTGATCGTTCGCTCCCTCTCCTTCCCTCTGACGGTGAGGCAGGGGAACCGGTAAAAGCCGCATCTGAACACCGGTGGTGTGGACCACACTGAGGAACAAAGGTCCTCTCAACGTCTCTTGAAACTTTCTCTTTGCTCTGTTAATGCTGTCATGGCTACTAAATGCTAGAGAGAGCCAGAAGAAGGAGATTGAGATCGATTAGAATGGGATGAGATTCACACTAGCAGACACCCATTGGTTCTCATTGATTTCTGGCCATCTTAGCATTTAAGAGCGACAAATTACAGAAGCACAAGAGGCCGTCCAGGTGAGAACCGGTCTCACGTGGCGTGGTGTCACGTGGCGTGGTCTCACGTGGCGTGGTCTCACGTGGCATGTTCTCACGTGGCGTGCTCTCACGTGGCGTGGTCTCACGTGGCATGTTCTCACGTGGCGTGCTCTCACGTGGCGTGGTCTCACGTGGCGTGGTCTCACGTGGCGTGGTCTCACGTGGCGTGGTCTCCCGTGGCATGTTCTCACGTGGCGTGGTCTCCCGTGGCATGTTCTCACGTGGCGTGGTCTCACGTGGCGTGGTCTCACGTGGCGTGGTCTCACGTGGCGTGGTCTCACGTGGCATGTTCTCACGTGGCGTGGTCTCCCGTGGCATGTTCTCACGTGGCGTGGTCTCACGTGGCATGTTCTCACGTGGCGTGGTCTCACGTGGCGTGGTCTCACGTGGCGTGGTCTCACGTGGCGTGGTCTCACGTGGCATGTTCTCACGTGGCATGTTCTCACGTGGCGTGCTCTCACGTGGCGTGGTCTCATGTGGCGTGTTCTCACGTGGCGTGCTCTCACGTGGCGTGGTCTCACGTGGCATGTTCTCACGTGGCGTGGTCTCACGTGGCGTGGTCTCACGTGGCATGTTCTCACGTGGCGTGGTCTCACGTGGCGTGGTCTCACGTGGCATGTTCTCACGTGGCGTGGTCTCACGTGGCATGTTCTCACGTGGCGTGGTCTCACGTGGCCCCAGCTGCTTTTAAGCACTCTTCCAGATCTCTCTCTCTCTCTCTCTCTCTCTCTCTCAGTGTTTCAAAGGAACAGGAGCGGCCAACCTCAGACTCGACCTGCCGGTTATCCAGAAAGCGGGTTATGTGGGGGTGTGGTGAAGCAGGGGTGTCGTAAACAGGGCCGTTTCCCTCTCTCTTCCTCTGGAACCTTCCGCGCGTGACCCTGCGTGGGAGTGGAGATCCGTTGATGTGCGTCTGCTCTCTGCGTGATCCCCGTGTCAGGATCGACCAGCACGCTGCTAGAAGGCTCTCACAACCGTTTTTTTGTCCTTTCTCCTGCGTGTGGAATTAGAAGAATAAGCCGGCGTGACCTTTTCCTCCCTTTATTTAGCACAAAGCATCGCTCCTCGCTCTCCTCAGCTTTTCCTCTCATCGCTCCCCATTTTGGGCCGTATTTCTGTGTACCTCCGTGATGACAGCAGCGCGGAGCGCTCAAGGGTTTGGGCCGCCGCAGGATGTAGTGGTGAACAATAAAGAGGCACTAGTGACTTGTTTACACCTCGTGCACCTGCTGCGTGACCTGCCGCACACTTTTCTCACCTTTTATTCACAGTGTCTGTGGTGTTTGCGAGTAGGTGTGCCTCCCTTGCTTTGAAACACTTCCATATAACGAAGCACACAGAATCAATAGGCACACAGCTTATCACTTTTTACCAAAATATTTTTGAAAAGTTCCAAGGCTCAGCTGTGTTTTTCTTATCCCTGTTCTTCTTTCTCTCTCTCTCTCTCTCTCTCTCCCTCTCTC